>NC_057795.1:445184817-445260297 GCF_018294505.1 Triticum aestivum | reverse complement strand
GCACCGGATCTAAACTCCGGAACGACGGTCTACTCCTTGCCACGCAGCTCGGTGATGTAGAACCACTGCTGCTGCCACTCCTTGATGGAATCATTGAAAGTCCCTGTCGGCCATGTAACATTGGGCATCTTGCTCACCATGGCGCCTCCGCATTCGGCATGCTCGCCACTCACTACCTTGGGCTTTACATTAAAAATCTTTGGCCATAAGCCGAAGTGTGGTGGGACACGGAGAAATGCCTCGCACACAACTATGAATGTCTAGATGTTGAGGAAGGAATTTGGGGATAGATCATGGAAATCAATCCCGTAATAGTACATGATGCCGCGAACAAATGGGTGGAGGGGAAACCCTAGCCCGCGGACAAAATGAGGGAGAAATACCACCCTCTCATGGGGTTCCGGGGTGGGGACGATCTGTCCTGCCGTCAGAAGATGGTGGCTAATTTTCTTGGCCAGATACCTGGCCCCCCGAAGCTTTTTGATATCCTTCTCCCGGACGGTAGAGGCCATCTACTTGCCTCCTGCTCCAGATCCGGACATCTTCGAGAAGCCTTTTTGGGCGGAGAAGAGGAGCGCTTGGGCACTAGGGCTCAAGCGGAAAGGAATGGATGAGTAGAGACGGGCGTGGGTGAAAGGGAAGATTCTTATCCCCTTATAAAGGCAGCAAGGATCCTGCGCCTCCCCACTTGCCCGCTAAAAATGTTCATTCCCCCAAGCGCCACGATCGATGGCATAATTGGATTACCTGCGCCCGTATTAATGCGAATCCCGCAATGGGGGGAACATGATCTCTGCTTCGACAAGACGTGCTGATAAAACCGCCTCACGATATGTGCGTCGGCAGGCTATGAAAACGGTTCGAATAATGACCAGGTCATGGCATAACGTCGTGCTATGAAAAGCTGTCAGCAGATTAGATCTATGGAATATTGTATTCTCTATGGTGGAATGTGGAATTTGTTTTGCAGAGCCGGACACAATCCTTGTGTTTTAAATCTTCTGTGGAGTATTCGGAGAAGGAACCCGCCTTGCAATGCCGAAGACAATCTGCACGCCGGACTCATCGTCATTGAAGCCTGGTTTAGGGGCTACTGTGGGAATCCTAGATTAAGGGGTCCTCGGACAGCCGGACTATATACTTTGGCCGGACTGTTGGACTATGAATATACAAGATTGAAGACTTCGCCCTGTGTCTGGATGGGACTCTCCTCTGCGTGGAAGGCAAGCTTGGATATTCGGATATGTAGATCCTTCTCTGTAACCGACTCTGTGTAACCCTAGCCCCCTCCGGTGTCTATATTAACCGGAGGGTTTGGTCCGTAGGACAACAACAATCATAATCATAGGCTAGCTTCTAGGGTTTAGCCTCTACAATCTCATGGTAGATCAACTCTTGTAATACTCATATCCTCAAGATCAACCAAGCAGGAAGTAGGGTATTACCTCCATCGAGAGGGCCCGAACCTGGGTAAAACATCGTGTCCCCTGCCTCCTGTTACCATTAGCCTTAGACGCATAGTTCGGGACCCCCTACCCCAGATCCGCCGGTTTTGACACCGACAACTGGGGCTCGAGACGGCAAGGTACTCGCCAACTACTTCCCGTTGGTACTCAAGCCCAACGCCAGGTCATGGTTGATGCACCTGCCAGTAGATTCCATCTCCTCTTGGTCGGATCT
Source organism: Triticum aestivum (assembly GCF_018294505.1). Classification (NCBI taxonomy): domain Eukaryota; kingdom Viridiplantae; phylum Streptophyta; class Magnoliopsida; order Poales; family Poaceae; genus Triticum; species Triticum aestivum. Next base: position 445,258,617 of record NC_057795.1, on the reverse strand, counting down.
ATGCCGCGAGTTTGTTGGCGCCTTTACTGGAGGCCGCACGGCTCCTGGCCAGGCAAGTGATTTGCGTCTCATCCCCCAGAAGGATGGCGAATGCTTGCGCAAATACATACAGAGGTTCAACTGTGTGTAGTACAACATCCCAGATATTCATCCTGCCGCTGTCATCAGCGTGTTTCATCAGAACATGCGCAATCGTAAGATGCGTGAAGAGCTGGTGATGAACAAGGTTACGGATGTTGCCGAGCTTTATGTTCTGGCCGACAGATGTGCTCGAGCTGAAGAAGGAAGGAAGTACCCTGGCGAAGATGCTGACGCAGGAAGCGATTCTGGAGATGAAGACATCATCACCCCGACAAAGAAGGGCCGACGATGCAACAGGAAGCGCAAGGGCAAGACCGTGCTTGTCATCGAGGAATCCGGCAACCCCGGCACTGCCAAGAAGGACAAGGTTGATGACCCTGGCAAGGAGATTGTCCGGTGTGACGCCTGCCGGGCCTTGGCGGCTGCCGACAAGCCGGAGAGCTCCGACAAGCAATACTGCAAGATCGATCGCACCAAAGGCCATGACCTCCAAAACTGCCGGCAAGTTGAGCAGCTCATGGAGAGGCAGAAAGCTGAGTACAAAAGATGAGACAAAGGAAAAGGCCAGGATGGTGCTGAGGGGTCCGACAAGAAGCACGGTGACCGAGGGGGTCGCCGCGGCAAGGATAAGCAACAAAAGAGGCCTCCTCGAGGCCGTGACAAGAAAGAGGGAGATGATGATCATGAGGATGATGACGAGTCCAGCGAGCACGAGTTTTAGAAAGCCACGGAAGTCATGTGGATTGATGGAGGTGCCTTGTTGCATTCTTCTCACCGCCAACTTAAACAATGGGCACGCGAGATTAATGCGACGGATCCAATGATTGATGCCCAGAAGCCACTGAAATGGTCCAACACGCCTATCATTTTTATGCCGAGGATCACCCTGACTACAGGACCGCAGTCATGTGCTTGCCATTGTTGGTTTCACCAACAATTCACAACCTCAAAGTGACAAAAATGCTAGTGGTCGGTGGGGCTAGTTTGAACTTGATCTCGCCCAAAGTTGATCAAGAGGTTGCAAATCCCTGATGGAGATCTCGAAGAAACGGGCATGTTCCAAGGGATCAATCCGGGGAGAAGCCAGCCTAAGGGGAAGATCACACTACCAGTTACATTTGGTGGTGACCTGAACTACAAGACAGAGAAGATCGTCTTTGATGTCACGTAATCCCATTGTCGTATAACAGGATCCTTGGCCATGTATGGCAGCATCACACTACGCCTACAACACGCTGAACATGCCTGGCCCAATGAGCATCATCAATGTCGGCTGCGACAAGAAAGATGCGCTCATCTGTGTCGACCAACTCTTTCGGGAGGTACTTGTAGCACCTGCCGTCAAAGCACTTGCTCCTGCCACTGGAGCTCCCGAGGGGAAAAAGACCGGCAAGACCTCAGTCATCGGCAAGACTTCTAGCCTCGGCAAGGCCTCATGCACTCACTCCGGAAAGTGTGCCTCCTCGGAGTGCTGCATTCCCATTGAGGACGTGCCAGAGAGGTCCACCAGCAAGAGCAAGAAATCAAAAGCAGCACCACCAGAGACCAAGAAGGTGCCTGTCAAGGAGGACGGCACGAGAAGAGCTTTCACTATAAGCTCCACCCTCAACAGCAAATAGGAAAGCATGCTCGTTGCCTTCCTGTGGGCGAATGCCAATGTGTTTGCATGGCAAGCATCTGAAATCCCCAGCGTTCCCAGGGAGGTGATTGAGCACCACCTTGTTGTTTGTCCTCATGCGCAGCCCGTCAAGCAGAAGGTCAGGAAGCAAGCTTTGGAATGGCAACAGTTCATCATTGAAGAGATTAGGAAGTTGGAAGCAGCAGGCCTGGTTAGAGGAGTGCTCCACCCAACATGGTTGGCCAATCCGGTGGTAGTGCGCAAGGCAAACGGGAAATGGTGGCTGTGCATCGATTATACAGATATCAATAAAGCCTGTCCAAAGGACCTTTTCTCTTTGCCATGCATTGACCAGATCATGGAATCCACTACCAGGTGTGACCTGCTATCATTCCTTGATGCCTACTCAGGATACCACCAAATCTTCATGGCAAAGGAAGATGAAGAGAAGACCGTGTTTATCACACCATGTGGTACGTATTATTTTATACGAATGCCTTTCGGGTTGAAAAGCGCTGGTTCGACGTTTGCCAGAGCAGTCCAAGTTGGTTTTGAGCCCCAGCTACATAGAAATATGGAAGCTTATATGGATGACATAGTGGTCAAAACCAAGGACAAGGCAACACTCATGCAAGAGTTCGAAGAAACATTTGCGAATTTGCGCAAGATCAACCTCAAGCTCAACCCTGAAAAGTGTGTGTTCGGTGTCCCATCCGGCAAACTTCTCGGATTCTTTGTGTCTCCATGTGGAATCGAAGCAAATCCTGACAAGATCAAGGCGATTGAGCAGATTGAGGCGCCAAGACAAGTCAAAGATGTGCGTAGGCTTGCTGGCTGCATTGCTGCTCTAAGTAGGTTCATCTCCAAATATGCTGAGCGCGCCCTGCCCTTTTTCAAAATCTTGCAAAAGGCAGGTCCAATGAAATGGACTCTGGAAGCGGAGACAACACTGCAAGATTTGAAGAGGCACCTCTCCTCTACACGAATACTAGTTGCGCCTAAACTGCAACAGCCGCCGCTGCTATATCTAGCGGCAACGAATCAAGTGGTCAGTGTTGTGCTAGTGGCGCAGAGAGAAGTTGAGGAAGAAGCAGCGGTAGAAGCGAGGTCGTCAGATGATGAACCAGAACCTTCCCCTATAGGGTCTGGTGCCGGCAAGGCAAGACCCCCGGCGGGGTTTGGTGCCGGCAAGGCAGGATCTGCGCAAGCGAACAAAGTGATACAGAAGAAAAAGATGATGCAGCACCCAGTTTACTTTGTCAGCTCCCTCTTGCAGGGGGCTAGATAAAGATACTCTGGTATGCAGAAGTTGATCTTTGGCCTTCTTATGGCCTCGAGGAAGCTGTGTCCCTATTTTCAGGCACATGAGGTCACCGTCGTCACTCACTTCCCGTTGCAACGGATCTTGCACAACCCAGATGCAACCGGAAGGATTGTGGAGTGGGTGTTGGAACTGTCAAGCTTTGGTATCAGGTTTGAAAGCACTTCGACAATTTAGAACAGAGCTTTGGCGGAGTTCATTGCAGAATGGACCTCGACGCCTGACGAGGAAATTCAGGAGACCACTCTCCCCGGCAAGGAAACGAGCCGTGATTGGATTATGTACTTTAATGGGGCTTTCTTGCTGCAAGGCACCGGTGCTGGTGTGCTACTTGTTGCACCCATCGGAGAGCGCCTCAAATACATAATCCGGATGCACTTTCCCTGGGAGAGATCAATAAACGACACTACAAAGTATGAGGGACTGCTTGCCGGTCTCAGGATTGCGGCAGACCTCGGGATTAGGAAGCTCATCGTCAGAGGTGATTCACCACTCGTCATCAAGCAAATCAACAAAGATTATCAGAGCCCATTGATGGAAGCCTATGTAGATGAAGTGAGGAAGTTGGAAGAGCGTTTTGATGGTATGCAAGCAGAGCATGTTCCTCGAGCAGAGAACAACATTGCCGACGACCTATCAAGGAGTGCTGCCCTCAAGTTACCTGTGGAACCAGGGACCTTTGTGCTCCAACTAACTCAGCCATCCTTGAACCATCGTCACGATAGAATAAGCGAAGAAAGTCAGGCCCGGCAAGTACTTTCCCGCTGAGCTCCCAGGAGCCGCTGGCAAGGAAGTTGACGGGGACCCCAAGCTTGCCGGGGAGCAGCAGGCTCCGTCAGGGCCTCAAGCTCTTGCCATAGAGATAACTGCTCCCACGGCAGCAGACATGCCTTTAGTCCTTGTCGTCGAGCCTCAGGCTCCGGCATGGGCACATCACACCGTTTCGTTCCTCCAAACAGGGGACCTCCCTGAGGAACAGGAAGAAGCAAAGAAAGTAGCCCGTCGGTCCAACATGTACTAGTTTGTGGATGATGTCTTGCACAAGAAAAGACCGAACACAGTGAAATTGAAGTGTATTCCTTGGGAGGATGGACTGGAGCTATTGGCAGAGATACATGGAGGCATATGTGGCTCTCACACTGGATCAAGAGCTCTTCCCAGCAAGGCATTCCGTCAAGGATTCTTTTGGCCCACTGCTTTCCAGGATGCAACTGCACTAGTAACCAAGTGTAAAGCATGTCAGTTCCATTCAAAGAAGCTCCATCAGCCAGCTCGATCTCTTCAGACGATCCCTCTTTCCTGGCCATTTTCGATCTGGGGGCTCGACATACTGGGCCCCTTTCCCCGTGCTGCCAGGGGCTTTGAGTACTTGTACGTCAGAATCGACAAGTTCACAAAGTGGCCAGAAGTGGAAGCAGTGAGAAAGGTGACAGCGCAATCAGCCGTCAAGTTCTTTAAAGAACTAGTTTACCGTTTTGGTGTGCCAAACAGAGTCATCAATGACAACGGCACATAGTTCAGAAGCCACACCTTCATGCGGTATATCCAGGACCTCGGCAGCAAACTATGTTTTGCCTCTGTTGCTCATCCAAGAAGCAACGGCCAGGAAGAAAGGGCAAACGGTGAAGTGCTGGGGGGCCTCAAAACAAGAACTTTTGAAAGGCTGCACAAATGAGGAAGACGCTAGATTGATGAGTTTCCAGCGGTTCTTTGGTCAATCAGGACGACACCAAATCAAGCCATTCGCCAGATGCCCTTCTCCGTGGTGTACAGGGAAGAAGCAGTCCTCCCCACAAAACTCATATACGGGTCAACCCCAAGTGCTCGCTTATGATGAGCTTGAGCAAGAGCAGTAGCACCAAGATGATGCTATGCTCCTTGAGGAAGATCGTCTTCAGGTTGATGTGCGAGCCGTGTGCTACCAGCAAGCCTTGAGCCGCTACCATAGCCACAGGGTTCATGCCCGAAGCCTTGAGGAAGGCGACCTTGGTCTTCGGCGCACTCAGTCCGCCAAGAATTCCAACAAGTTGATGCCAAAGTGGGAAGGCCCTTATCGGGTAATACGAGTCACCAGGCCTGGCGCAGTCCGCGTGGAGACTGAAGATGGCATTCCAATGAGCAACTCTCCTGGAATATCCAGGATATTGTGCTACCGGTGCTTTCAGCAAGGACTGATGAACTGCCAAGGTTCCATATCCCTATTTTCTCTTCTTTCTTTTTCTTAAATGATAAAGGTTTCCCTTGCATCCAATTTTGCCGGGGGTGATAGAGACTATGGGTACCAACATGCTCCGTTTGAAGTGACTTTTTGCGGAAAAGAACACAGCAACAAAAAGCTAAGTCACGCGAAACCTTAAGTGTTTTTCTTTTAAATGTAAGGTTATTTTCCTCGAATGGTTTTGATTCTTGTATGGGAAACCAGCACGCGAAGGAACCCTGTCACGATTGGTGGCACCCTTGTGCTGTTTCGAGTCTGCTCGGCAGTTCAAGTGGCCCCACTAAGAGCGGCAAGGTGTCTTGCCGGCAGCGACACCCCCAGCAGGCTGCTAAGGATTCATTCCTCAATGCGCTCGTGCCAAGGGTGCGCGCACCAGCAAGCCTTTCCAAAATAAGCGTAGGGTGTAAGCCATACAAGTAGGGATCAAACAGGAAGATTGTTGGAAATATGCCCTAGAGGCAATAATAAAATGGTTATTATTATATTTCCTTGTTCATGATAATTGTCTATTGTTCATGCTATAATTGTATTAACTGGAAACCGTAATACATGTGTGAATACATAGAACACAACATGTCCCTAGTGAGCCTCTAGTTGACTGGCTCGTTGATCAATAGATGGTCATGGTTTCCTGACCATGGACATTGGATGTCATTGATAACGGGATCACATCATTAGGAGAATGATGTGATGGACAAGACCCAATCCTAAGCATAGCACAAGATCATGTAGTTCGTTTGCTAAGAGCTTTTCTAATGTCAAGTATCATTTCTTTAGACCATGAGATTGTGTAACTCCCGGATACCGTAGGAATTCTTTGGGTGTACCAAACGTCACAACGTAACTGGGTGGCTATAAAGGTACACTACAGGCATCTCCGAAAGTGTCTGTTGGGTTGCCATGAATCGAGACTGGGATTTGTCACTCCGTATGACGGAGAGGTATCTCTGGGCCCACTCGGTAATGCATCATCATAATGAGCTCAATGTGACTAAGTAGTTAGTCACGGGATCATGCATTACGGAACGAGTAAAGTGACTTGCCGGTAACGAGATTGAACGAGGTATTGGGATACCGACGATCGAATCTCGGGCAAGTAACATACCGATTGACAAAGGGAATTGTATACGGGATTGATTGAATCCCCGACATCATGGTTCATCCGATGAGATCAGATTGGAACATGTGGGAGCCAACATGGGTATCCAGATCCTGCTGTTGGTTATTGGCTAGAGAACTGTCTCGGTCATGTCCGCATGATTCTCGAACCCGTAGGGTATACACACTTAAAGTTCGGTGACGCTAGAGTTGATATGGGAATTAGTATGTGGTAACTGAATGTTGTTCGGAGTCTCGTATGAGATCCCGGACGTCACGAGGAGTTCCAGAATGGTCCAGAGGTGAAGATTTATATATGGGAAGTCCAGTTTCAGTCACCGGAATAGTGTCGGGGGTTATCGATATTGTACCGGGACCACCGAAAGGTGTCCGGAGGTCCACCGGGTGGGGCCACCTGCCCCGGGGGGCTTAATGGGCTGAATATGGTTGGAACCAGCCCCTAGTGGGCTGGTGCGCCCCTCCCCAAGGGCCCAAGGCGCCTAGGGTTGGAAACCCTAGGGGAAGGGGGCGCCTCCACCTTTCTTGGGGGGCAAGTCTCCCCCTCCTGGCCGCCCCCCCTCTAGATGGGATCTAGAGGGGCCGGCCCCCTCTCCCTTCACCCTATAAATAGAGAGGGTGTGGGAGGGCTGCAGCACCCTTGCTGGTGCAGCCCCTCCCTCCTCCAACTCTTCCTCCTACTCCGTAGTGCTTGGCGAAGCCCTGCAGGAATACCACGAGCTCCACCACCACCATGTCGTCGTGTTGTCGGAGTTCTCCCTCAACTTCTCCTCTCCCCTTGATGGATCAAGAAGGAGGAGACGTCCCCGGGCTGTACATGTGTCGAACATGGAGGCGCCGTCCGTTCGATGCTAGATCGGATCTTCCACGATTTGAATCGCCGCGAGTACGACTCCATCAACCGTGTTCTTGTAATGCTTCCGCATCGCGATCTTCAAGGGTATGAAGATGCACTCCCCTCTCTCTCGTTGCTAGTCTCTCCATAGATTGATCTTGGTGATGCGTAGAAAATTTTGAATTTCTGCTACGTTCCCCAACAGTGGTATCAGAGCCAGGTTTATTGCATAGTTTCTATGCACGAGTAGAACACAAGTTGTTGTGGGCGTTGATTTTGTTCAATATGCTTACCGGTACTAGTCCTATCTTGTTTCGACGGTATTGTGGGATGAAGCGGCCCGGACCAACCTTACACGTACACTTACGTGAGACAGGTTCCACCGACTGACATGCACTTGTTGCATAAGGTGGCTAGCGGGTGCCAGTCTCTCCCACTTTAGTCGGATCAGATTTGATGAAAAGGGTCCTTATGAAGGGTAAACAGAAATTGGCATATCACCGTTGTGGCTTTGCGTAGGTAAGAAAAGTTCTTGCTAGAAACCCATAGCAGCCATGTAAAACATGCAAAAACAATTAGAGGACGTCTAACTTGTTTTTGCAGGGTATGCTATGTGATGTGATATGGCCAAAAGGATGTGATGAACTATATATATGTGATGTATGAGATCGATCATGTTCTTGTAATAGGAATCATGACTTGCATGTCGATGAGTATGACAACCGGCAGGAGCCATAGGAGTTGTCTTAATTTATTGTATGACCTGCGTGTCATTGAAAACGCCATGTAATTACTTTACTTTATTGCTAACCATTAGCCATAGTAGTAGAAGTAATAGTTGGCGATACAACTTCATGAAGACACGATGATGGAGATCATGGTGTCATGCTGGTGACGAAGGTGATCATGTCGCGCCTCAAAGATGAAGATCGAAGGCGCAAAATGATATTGGCCATATCATGTCACTTTATGATTTGCATGTGATGTTTGTCATGTTTACATCTTATTTGCTTAGAACGACAGTAGTAAATAAGATGATCCCTCATAATAATTTCAAGAAATTGTTCCCCCTAACTAAGCACCGTTGCGAAAGTTTGTTGTTTCGAAGCACCACGTGATGATCGGGTGTGATAGATTCTAACGTCCACATACAACGGGTGTAAGCCATATTTACACACGCGAAACACTTAGGTTGACTTGACGAGCCTAGCATGTATAGACATGGCCTTGGACCACAAGAGACCGAAAGGTCGAACATGAGTCGTATAGTGGATACGATCAACATGAAGATGTTCACTGATGATGACTAGTCCATCTCACGTGATGATCGGACATGGCCTAGTTGACCCGGATCATGTATCACTTAGATGACTAGAGGGATGTCTATTTGAGTGGGAGTTCATAAGATGAACTTAATTATCCTGAACATAGTCAAAAGGTTTTTGCAAATTATGTCGTAGCTCGCGCTTTAGTTCTACTGTTTTAGATATGTTCCTAGAGAAAATTTAGTTGAAAGTTGATAGTAGGAATTATGCGGACTGGGTCCGTAAACTGAGGATTGTCCTCATTGCTGCGTAGAAGGCTTATGTCCTTAATGCACCGCTCGGTGTGCTGAACCTCGAACGTCATCTGTGGATGTTGCGAACATCTGAAATACACGTTTTGATAACTACGTGATAGTTCAGTAATGTTAAACGGTTTAGAATTGAGGCACTGAAGATGATTTTGAAACGTCGCAGAACATATGAGATGTTTCGAGGGCTGAAATTGGGATTTCAGGCTCATGCCCGTGTCAAGAGGTATAAGACCTCCGACGAGTTTCTTAGCCTGCAAACTAAGGGAGAAAAGCTCAATCGTTGAGCTTGTGCTCAGATTGTCTCAGTACAACAATCACTTGAATTGAGTGGGAGTTAATCTTCCAGATGAGATAGTGATGTTTCTCCAAAGTCATTGCCAGCATCTGCTGGAGCTTCTTGATGAACTATAACATATCAGGGATATATATGATGATCCTTGAAATATTCGTGATGTTTGATGCCGCGAAAGTAGAAATCAAGAAGGAGCATCAATTGTTGATGGTTAGTGAAACCACTAGTTTCAAGAAGGGCAAGGGAAAGAAGGGATACTTCATGAAATGGCCAATCAGTTGCTGCTCTAGTGAAGAAACCCAAGGTTGAAACCAAACCCGAGACTAAGTGCTTCTGTAATGAGGGGAACGGTCACTGAAGAAGGACTACCCTAGATACTTGGTAGAGGAGAAGGCTGGCAAGGTCGACAGAAGTATATTGGATATACATTATATTAATGTGTACTTTACTAGTACTCCAGGTAGCACCAGGGTAATAAATACCGGTTCAGTTGCTAAGTGTTAGTAACTCGAAATAAAAAGCTACGGAATAAACGGAGACTAGCTAAAGGTGAGATGACGATGTGTGTTGGAAGTGTTTCCAAGGTTGATGTGATCAAGCATCGCATGCTCCCTCTACCATCGAGATTGGTGCTAAACCTAAATAATTGTTATTTGGTGTTTGCGTTGAGCATAGACATGATTGGATTATGTTTATCGCAATATGGTTATTCGTTTAAGGACAATAATGGTTACTCTATTTATTTGAATAATACCTTCAACGGTCTTGCACCTAAAATGAATGGTTTATTGAATCTTGATCGTAGTGATACACATGTTCATGCCAAAAGATATAAGATAGTAGTGATAGTACCACATACTTGTGGCACTGCCATTTGAGTCATACTGGTATAAAACGCATGAAGAAGCTCCATGTTGATGGATCTTTGGACTCACTCGGTTTTGAAAAGATTGAGACATGCGAACCATGTCTATTGGTATATATGCATGAAGAAACTCCATACAGATGGATCGTTTGGACTCACTTGATTTTGAATCACTTGAGACATGCAAATCATACCACATCGGCAAGATGACTGAAAGGCCTCGTTTTTCAGTGAGATGGACAAAGAGAGCAACTTGTTGGAAGTAATACATTTGATGTGTGCAATCCAATGAGTGTTGAGGCACGCAGTGAATATCGTTATGCTCTTACTTCACAAATGATTTGAGTAGATGCTGAGTATATTTACTTGATGAAATACAAGTCTAAATTATTGAAAGGTTCAAATAATTTCAGAGTGAAGTTGAAGATCTTCGTGACAAGAGGATAAAATGTCTATGATATGATCATACAGATGAATATCTGAGTTGCGAGTTTGGTACACAATTAAGACATTGTGGAAATTGTTTCACAACTAATACCGCCTGGAACACCATAGTGTGATGGTGTGTCCAGACATCATAAATGCACCCTATTGGATATGGTGCATACCATGATGTCTCTTATCGAATTACCACTATCGTTTATGGGTTAGGCATTAGAGACAACCGCATTCACTTTAAATAGGGCACCACGCAATTCCGTTGAGACGACACCATATGAACGATGGTTTAGAAAAACCTAAGCTGTCATTTCTTAAAAGTTTGGGGATGCGACGCTTATGTGAAAAAGGTTTTAGGCTGATAAGCTCGAACCCAAAACGGATAAATGCATCTTCATAGGACACCCAAAACAGTTGGGTATACCTCCTGTCTCAGATCCGGAAGCAAAAGGGATTGTTTCTAGAATCGGGTCCTTTCTTGAGGAAAAGTTTCTCTCGAAAGAATTGAGTGGGAGGATGGTGGGGACTTGATGAGGTTATTGAACCGTCTCTTCAACTAGTGTGTAGCAGGACACAGGAAGTTGTTCCTGTGGCACCTACACCAATTGAAGTGGAAGCTGATGATATTGATCATGAAACTTCGGATCAAGTCACTACCAAACCTCGTAGGTCGACAAGGATGCGTACTACTTCAGAGTGGTACGTAATCCTGTCTTGGAGGTCATGTTGCTAGACAACAATGAACCTACGAGCTATGGAGAAGCGATGGTGGGCCCGGATTTCGACGAATGGCTCGAGGCCATAAAATCCGAGAGAGGATCCTTGTATGAAAACAAAGTATAGACTTTGGAAGAACTACTTGATGGTCGTTAGGCTGTTGAGTACAGATGGATTTTAAAAGGAAGACGGACAATGATGGTAAGTGTCACCATTAAGAAAGCTCGACTTGTCGCTAAGATGTTTTCTAACAAGTTCAAGGAGTTGACTACGATGAGACTTTCTCACTCGTAGTGATGCTAAGAGTCTGTTGGAATTAAATTAGTAGTTACTGCATTATTTATGAAATCTTGCAGATAGGATGTAAAAAACATTCTTTCCTTGACGATTTTCTTGAGGAAAGGTTGTATATGATACAACCGGAAGGTTTTGTCAATCCTATAAGATGCTAACAAGTATGCAAAGCTCCAACAATCATTCTAAGGACTGGAGTAAGCATCTCGGAGTTGGAATATACACTTTGATGACATGATCAAATATTTTGGGTTTATACAAAGTTTATGAGAAACTTGTATTTCCAAAGAAGTGAGTGGGAGCACTATAGAATTTCTGATGGGTATATGTTATTGACATATTGTTGATCGGAAATGATGTAGAATTTCTGGAAAGCATATAGGGTTGTTTGAAAGGTGTTTTTCAATGAAAACCTGGATTAAGCTACTTGAATATTGAGCATCAAGATCTACAAGGATAGATCAAAACGCTTAATAGTACTTTCAAATGAACACATACCGTGAGAAGATTTTGAAGGAGCTCAAAATAGATCGGCAAAGAAGGAGTTCTTGGCTGTAAGGTGTGAGTATTGAGTAAGACTCAAGACCTGACCACGGCAGAAGAGAGAGAAAGGACGAAGGTCGTCCCCTATGCTTTAGACGTAGGATCCAAAATATGCTATGTTGTGTACCGCACCTGAAGTGTGCCTTGCCATGAGTCAGTCAAGGGGTACAAGTGTGATCCAAGAATGGATCACAGGACAGCGGTCAAGGTTATCCTTAGTAACTAGTGGACTAAGGAATTTTCCCGATTATGGAGGTGGTAAAAGAGTTCGTCATAACGGGTTACGCCAATGCAAACTTTGACATTAATCTGGATGACTCTGAGTAGTAGACCGGATTCGTATAGTAGAGAAGTTATTTGGAATAGTTCCAAATAGCGCGTGGTAGCTGCATCTAGGAGATGACATAGAGATTTGTAAAGCACACACGGATCTGAAAGATTCAGACGTCTTGACTAATAACCTCTCTCACAAGCGAGATATCCAACCCCATGGGTGTTGGATTCATTACAATCACATGGTGATGTGAACTAGATTATTGACTCTAGTGCAAGCGGGAGACTGTTGGAAATATGCCCTAGAGGCAATAATAAAATGGTTATTAGTATATTTCCTTGTTCTTGATAATTGTCTATTGTTCATGCTATAATTGTATTAACTGGAAACCGTAATACATGTGTGAATACATAGACCAGAACATGTCCCTAGTGAGCCTCTAGTTGACTGGCTCGTTGATCAATAGATGGTCATGGTTTCCTGACCATGGACATTGGATGCCATTGATAACGGGATCACATCATTAGGAGAATGATGTGATGGGCAAGACCCAATCCTAAGCATAGCACAAGATCGTGTAGTTCGTTTGCTAAGAGCTTTTCTAATGTCAAGTACCATTTCCTTAGACCATGAGATTGTGCAACTCCCGGATACCATAGGAATGCTTTGGGTGTACCAAACGTCACAACGTAACTGGGTGGCTATAAAGGTACACTATAGGCATCTCCGAAAGTGTCTGTTGGGTTGGCATGAATCGAGACTGGGATTTGTCACTCCGTATGACGGAGAGGTATCTATGGGCCCACCCGGTAATGCATCATCATAATGAGCTCAATGTGACTAAGTAGTTAGTCACGGGATCATGCATTACAGAACAAGGAAAGTGACTTGCCGGTAACAAGATTGAACGAGGTATTGGGATACCGACGATCGAATCTCGGGAAAGTAACATACCGATTGACAAAGGGAATCGTATACGGGATTGATTGAATCCCCGACATCATGGTTCATCCGATGATCAGCATGGAACATGTGGGAGCCAACATGGGTATCTAGATCCCGCTGTTGGTTATTGGCTAGAGAACTGTCTCGGTCATGTCCGCATGATTCTCGAACCCGTAGGGTCTACACACTTAAAGTTCGGTGACGCTAGAGTTGATATGGGAATTAGTATGTGGTAACTGAATGTTGTTCGGAGTCCTGGATGAGATCCCGAACATCATGAGGAGTTCCGGAATGGTCCATAGGTGAAGATTTATATATGGGAAGTCCAGTTTCAGTCACCGGAATAGTTTTGGGGGTTATCGGTATTGTATCGGGACCAACGAAAGGTGTCCGGAGGTCCATCGGGTGGGGCCACCTGCCCCGGGGGGCTTAATGGGCTAAATATGGGAGGGAACCAGCCCCTACTGGGCTGGTGCGCCCCTCCCCAAGGGCCCAAGGCACCTAGGGTTGGAAACCCTAGGGGAAGGGGGCGCCTCCACCTTGCTTGGGGGGCAAGTCTCCCCCTCCTTCCCCCCCTCTAGATGGGATCTTGAGGGGCCGGCCCCCTCTCCCTTCACCCTATAAATAGAGAGGGGGTGGGAGGGCTGCAGCACCCTTGCTTTTGGCGCAGCCCCTCCCTCCTCCAACTCTTACTCCTACTCTGTAGTGCTTGGCGAAGCCCTGCAGGAATACCACGAGCTCCACCACCACCATGCCATCATGTTGTCGGAGTTCTCCCTCACCTTCTCCTCTCCCCTTGCTGGATCAAGAAGGAGGAGACATCCTCGGGCTGTACGTGTGTTGAACATGGAGGCACCGTCCATTCAGCGCTAGATCGGATCTTCCGCGATTTGAATCACCGCGAGTACGACTCCATCAACCGCGTTCTTGTAACGCTTCCGCATCGCGATCTTTAAGGGTATGAAGATGCACTCCCCTCTCTCTCGTTGCTAGTCTCTCCATAGATTGATCTTGGTGATGCATAGAAAATTTTGAATTTCTGCTATGTTCCCCAACAAAGATAGCATGCATTTAATCCAAAACACAGCAAGTTATATTACACCGATGGTTTCTGCAGTTCCAACTTAAGATAAAATTATCATGGGCACGAGGCCACATCGGCGAGGAGAAATGAAGCAGCTAGTCCCGGCGTTGGCCTTCCACCCTTTTGACGTGGTCGACCCTGCTGACGATGGGCGCGACAAGTTCTTCAAGCTTCTGGCAGTCCGCATCCTCTAGCAAGCTTTCGAGGATGTTGGTGAGATCGAGGTCGGGGTTCGAATACGCCACCTTGGTGAGCACTTTGAGAAGGATGCCCTGGCAAAGCTTCTGGGATTCGTTGGCCAGATGGGCTGCTCGGTTGGAGTGCAGCAGCTTCAGGGCATCAAGGACGACCTCGAAGAACATGGTCAACCTGCGCTCTGGGTCTCCCTCTCTTCATGGGAGAACCTGAAGCTCGACATGACCATAATGGACAGTTGCATGGTGAGCCTCTCTACAACATCAAGGAGGTGCGCAGTCAAGATCTCCACACCCTGCACATAATCTTTGTGGGTGGTAGCAGCATTCTCAAGCAATAGTTTCTTATTCTGGAGGTCCTTGACCAGGGCCTTCTCACGAGCCCCGCTGTCCTTAAGGGTCTCCTCTAGAGTGGTCAGCTTCGGTTTCAAATCAGCAATGGAGCCATTGGCTTCGGAGAGCAGCTTTGTCTTGTCAGATATGGTGACCTGCAGCTCCGCCAAGGCGTGGACGGTCTTGTCTTTGTTGCTTTTCAGCGTCGGGACCTCTTTGCTCTGCTTCTCAAGCTCCACCTCTAGCTTCTCCACCTTGCCGGCCACCTCGTTCGTTGCGGCCTCCTCTGGCTTCTCCACCTTGCCGGCCACCTCTAGCTTCTTTCTACTTGCCGGCATGATCCAGGACCAGTGCGTCAAGTGCGTCCTTATGCTTCTGCTCCAGCTCCTGGGTCTGCTGCGCGGCAAGCTTCCCAATTTCTTTATCCTTGCCGCGGAGCTTGCGGCAAGTGCTACCTCTTGAGCTTGTGTTGGTTTTCCCTTCAAGAGGAAAGGGTGATGCAGCAAAGTAGCATAAGTATTTCCCTCAGTTTTGAGAACCAAGGTATCAATGCAGTAGGAGACGACGCACAAGTCACCGAATACCTGCACAAATAATCAAGAACTTGCAACCAACGCGATAAAGGGGTGTCAATCCCTTCATGGTCACTCGCAAAAGTGAGATCTGATAGAGATAATAAAGTATTTTTTTTGGTATTTTTGATGTATAGATTGGAAAGTAAGAATGTAAAATAATAGATCGGAAACTAGCAAGATGTAAACGAGATTCGATAATATGGAAAAGAGACATAATATGATGGAAAAGAGACCCGGGGGCCATAGGTTTCACTAGTGGCTTCTCTCGAGATAGCATGTATTACGGTGGGTGAACTAATTACTGCCGAGCAATTGATAGAAAAGAGCATAATTATGATGACATCTAAGGCAATGATCATGAACATAGGCATCACGTCTGTGTCAAGTAGACCGACTCCTGCCTGCATCTACTAATATTACTCCACACATCGACCGCTATCCAGCATGCATCTAGAGTCTTAAGTTCATAAAGAATGGAGTAGAAGCAAGAAGACATGATGTAGAGGAATTAACTCAAGCAATATGAGGAAACCCCCATCTTTTTATCCTCGATGGCAACAATACAATACGTGCCTTGCTGCCCCTACTGTCACTGGGAAAGGACACCGTAAGATTGAACCTAGAGCTAAGCACTTCTCTCATGGCAAGAAAGATCAATCTAGTAGGCTAAACTAAACCGACAATTCGAAGAGACTTGCAAAGATATCAAATCATGCATATAAAAATTCAGAGAAGAACCAAATAATATTCATAGATAATCTTGATCATAAATCCACAATTCATTGGATGTCGGCAAACACACCGCAAAAGAATATTACATCGAATAGATCTCCAAGAACAACGAGGAGAACTTTGTATCGAGAATCAAAGACAGAGAGGAAGCCATCTAGCTAATAACTATGGACCCGAAGGTCTGTGGTAAAATACTCACGCTTCATCGAAGAGGTAATGGTGTTGATGTAGAAGCCGTGATCGAATCCCCCTCCAGCAGACCGCTGGAAAATGCCCCAAGATGGGATCTCACGGGTACAGAAGGTTGTGGCGGTGGAAAAGTGGTTTCATGGCTCCCCCTAATGTTTTTAGGGTATAAGAGTATATATATAGGCAAAAGAACTAGGTCGGTGGAGCTACAATGGGCCCACGAGGGTGGGGGCGTGCCTACCCCCCTGGGCGAGGCCTCCTGCCTCATGGCCTCCTTGTTACGTCTCCGACTTCATCTCCAAGTCTTCAGGATTGCTTTCGGTCCAAGAAAGATCATCACGAAGGTCTCATTCCGTTTGGACTCCGTTTGGTATTCCTTTTATGCAAAACTCTAAAAAAGGCAAAAAGATAGAAACTGGCACTGGGCCCTCGGTTAATAGGTTAGTCCAAAAAATAATATAAAAGAGCATATTAAAGCCCATTAAACATCCAAAACAGATAATATAATAGCATGGAACAATCAAAAATTATAGATAGGCTGCAGACGTCGAGCAGAACGCAGTGTTCCCTTAGATTGGCGCAAGCGCCTCTTCACGGGCGGCAATGTCCTCTTCACGGGCACCTCTTCACGGGAGGTAAGGTCCTCTTCTTGGGCGTCGAGCAGAATGCAGTGTTCCCTTAGATTGGCGTCGTCCTTGGCGGCCTGTGCAGCGGCCTCCTCCTGGGCTTTCTCGATGTCAGATTGCTTCAGAAGGAGCTCATTCCAACGCTCGCTCAGCTGCTCCTGGCTGGTCTTCATCTCATGTCGGGCCTTGAAAAACTAGGTCTCCATCTGCATGACGCGCTCCTGGATGTCCGCCTCTGCCCTGTCGACAACGTCCACCCTAGAGTCTAGTTTCTCCTTACGGGCCTGGTGAAGCGCCTGGAGCTTCTGAAAGTTGGTGCTCATGGCTTGGAGGAGCTGGTCTTCTTTGGAACTGCTGCTGCCAGTGCTCGGCTCGTCAACAACCTGGAGCCTAGCGGTGGCGAAGACTTCTTTGTCAAAAACCTCCCCCTCGGTTGGCGCTCCGATGATTGCCGCCCGTGTGATGCTGACGAACAGATCGTCGCCTACCTTCAGGTATCTGCTCAGGGTGGGGGCTTTAGAAGTTTATGGTTGGTCTTCAACCATCGTCTCCCCGGCAGCTAAGGACTCTAGGACCTATGTGGTGCCAGGCGCTCCTGCGGTAGGGTTGCCGTCAGTATGGTTGCCAGCCTCCCCGGCAAACCCCTTGGCGGCCTCGTTGGCAACAACTTCGGAGGCCTCGGTGGCAACATCTTTGGCGGCCTCCTCGATGATGGCACTGACGTCCATCTGATCCATCGAAGGGGAATCTGAAAACCAAAAAGGGGGAATAAGGCGAAGCCAAAGCTGAAGCTCAAAACATAAAGAGAAGAAAGGAAAGCCATATAGCAAGAATGGCGAGTGCTAGGAAGCAGGCAGCTTACCTGTGATGAGATGTCGAGGGGCGGTTCCCTCCCCGAAACACTCAATTTCGGGATTGAGCTGTCGGCGCCTGTGCTCGTTGGATCGGCCTCCACGCGCATGGGCTCGTCGGTGGAAGCCCTTGCCGGGGACCCCTCTGGGTGATGTGGTTGACAGAGGCGACACGTCAGGGGTGGCCCTCAGCGGCACCTCCTGTTGCCGTTGTTCTCCTGCGAACCCAGCAAGGTTAGCAGTAAACATACATACCCTGACACTCGGCAGTGGAAAGTGGGTAATGGGCTCACGCTGGGGCCTGAGTCAGGGGCTGCGTCGTGGGCTGGGATCCGGGCTGATCATGATCGTATCCGGCGCGCTTGAAGTGCTTGCCAGGGGCATGTCGCCCATCAAGGTCTTGGCCCTCTTCACCATCCTCTGTGCCAACGTCTTAGTGTCTCTGCGGGAGTAGTCCAAAACAAGAACCAAATGAGATAAGATAGTCAAAACACAGACTAAGGAGATGAAGAACGCGGCAAGATACTTACTCATCCTCTTCTTCTTCTTCTTCTTCTAGCCTCCTCCTCCTCTTCGGGCTAAAGGACAAGAGGTCAAAGTCGGCCTCCAATATGGTATCTGTGCGAGAAGGGGGGGATGGAGACCTGGGCCGCTTGGCCATGGTGGAGGCAGCGGCCGCTGTTTCTTTTGTTGCCGCAGTCGTGCGCCTCGTATGGCGCACATGTTGTGACTGGGCCTCTTGCCGTCGCGCGGCCTTGCCGGCTGCTCCCTTGCCGGCTGCTCCCTTTTCGGGGCCCTCTTCATGTGAAGAGGCCTGGTGGACTGGCTCGCCGAAGACGGCTCACCGAACGATGCGCTTTTTCCTTTTGGCTGGGGGCTCCTCCTCCTCAGTTGTCTCTTCGACTGTCTCCTCGGTCGCCTCTTCAACAAGAGGACCCTCGGCGCCTGTGCTGCTGTGCTCTCCGGCGGGCTCCTCGCGCTCAGCAAAATATTCCTCCGCATCAGCCTCTTCCTCCATGGAGCCGGCGCTGCAGGAATCCACGGCAAGGGCTGCCTCTTCTGCCCTGCTGGCGATATATGCCACCTCTTCATCGGTGGTGGCGTGGATGAGTTGTTGCTTTCCCTGGACGGTCCTCTCCGACAAATTGTCGAAGAACTTCTGCACCCGCGCTACATCTGGCTTGTCCCATGTCTTATCAAGGCATGGGCGTTGAACACCGGCATCATGGAGATGATCGAGGTCAGGGCGGAGTAGTTGCACAAGGGGACCACTCCTGCCGGCAACCTAAACAGCCTGTGGCTCTTGCCGGCCTTGTCAGTCTTGCTGGCCTTGTCAGTCTTGCCGGCCTTGTCAGTCTTGTTGGCCTTGAGCTGAAATAACCTTCGGAAAAGAGCAGCATGCTGCATCACCATAAAGTTGTAGTATAGGCTGGGGCACAACCTCATGATATCTGCCGCATTCCGGAAATCCCAAGTTGGCCTCCCTTTGTTATGCAAAGGGGCAATGCGGTGACGAAGGAAGTCGGCCCCAATCATCTCAAGCGTGAGCCCGGTGGCTTTGAGGCGCAGAATTCTGGTGGTTGCTGTCGGTGTCAAAAGCGGCGGATCTCAGGTAGAGGGTCCCGATCTATGCGTCTTAGGCTGATGGTAACAGGAAGCAAGGGACACAATGTTTACCCAGGTTCGGGCCCTCCCAATGGAGGTAAAACCCTACTTCCTGCTTGATTAATATTGAAGATATGAGTAGTACAAGAGTAGATCTACCACGAGATCGTAGAGGCTAAACCCTAGGAGCTAGCCTATGATGATTATGATTGTAATTGTGATCGGCCTTCTAAGGACCAACCTCTCCGGTTTATATAGACACCAGAGAGGGCTAGGGTTTACATGGAGTCGGTTACAAGGAAGGAAATACAACATCCGGATCGCCAAGCTTGCCTTCCACACCAAGGAGAGTTCCATCCGGACACGGGACAAAGTCTTGGGTCTTGTATCTTCATGCTCCAATAGTCCAGACGATGTATATAGTCCGGCTATCCGGATACCCCCTAATCGAGGAGTCCCTCAGTAGCCCCTGAACCAGGCTTCAATGACAATGAGTCCGACGCGCAGTCTTGTCTTCGGCATTGCAAGGCGGGTTCCTTCTCCGAATACTCCAAAGTAATTATTGAACACGTAGACCATGTCCGGATCTGCAAAATGATCTTCACGCACCACCGTAGAGAAAATGATGTTTCACAAACGTAATCTGCTGACCACGTGACATGTCATTGTGGTCGGGTCATTATTCGAACCGTTTTCCCACAACCATCCATAGCACATATCGCGAGGCGGTTTCTTCTGCACGTCTTGCCAAAGCAGAGATCATGTCCCCTTATTATGGGATTCTCATCAATACGGGCATGGATAATCCAACCGCACCGCAAATCGCGGCGAGTGGGGAGCAAGCGGGTTCCACCAGGCAAGTGGGGAGGTGCAAAAAGCTCTTACTGTCTCTATAAAGAGATAAGGTTTCTTCCTCTTTACCCACGCTTTCTCCTTCCGCTAGTCCATTCCCCTCTGTTCGAGTTCTAGCACCCAAGCACCCTTCTTCTCCATTGAATAGAGGTTTTCCCAAGATGTCCGGATCCGGAGCAGGAGGCAAATGGATGGCCTCTATCGTTCAGGAGAAGGATATAAAGAGGCTCCGGGAGGCTGGATATCTGGCCAAGAAGATCGGCCACCGTCTCCCACCGGCGGGACAGGTCATCCCTACTCTGGAGCCTCACGAGAGAGTCGTGTTCCTTCCCCATTTTGTCCCCGAGCTAGGGTTTCCCCTTCACCCATTTGTTCATGGAGTCATGTATTACTATGGGATAGATTTTCATGATCTTTCCCCCAATTCCTTCCTCAATATCTCGACGTTCATCGTTGTGTGCGAGGCTTTTCTATGGGTTTCGCCTCACTTCGACCTGTGGCTGATGATTTTCAATGTGAAGCCCAAGGTGGTGAGTGGCGAGCATGCCGAGTGCGGCGGCGCCATGGTGAGCAAGATGCCCAAGGTCGTTTGGCCGACGGGTGCCTTCAACAACTCCGTCAAGGAGTGGCAGCAGCAGTGGTTCTATATCACCGAACCACGCGGCAAAAAGTGGGCTGCAGCCCCTGAGTTCAGATCCGGAGCCCCACTGCGGCTCACGTCCTGGCCCAAGAAAGGCCCGAACTGGTCTTAGCCCGATGAGCTGTCACTGCTCCAAACGCGCGTTCAGTGTGTGGTCGACAAGGACGCCAAGCTCGTTGACATAGTCCAGATGATGCTAGTTCGCCTGGTTCTCCCTTGCCAGCGCTGAGCCTGCAATTTGTGGGAGTACGACCCAACCGAGCACCAAACCCTTCAGGAGCTCTATGATTCCTCCCACGAGGATATCTGGAAGGTGCTCTTTAAGTCCGGCAAATCATGGCCGGGCTCCACCGAGGATCGTGGGTATCAATTGTCCCATTCTGCAAGCCCGGTAAGTTATAGCCGCGCTCTGTCGACATGCTTCAGTTGTCATGTCCTGAGGGAGACATCTTTATCGTGCTTCATCATAACCCCAGGGATGGATAAAGAAGGTGGAGTGAATACATTGTCCGGCCCCGCTTCCAGAGGAACCGGCCGGACCTCTTCTGACGAAGATGCTGGTCCCTGCACCTTACGAGGTGCCAAAGAAAGAGGCCTCCAAGAAGGTCAAAAAGACCTGGAGTGGCCTCCGTTGCCGCGAGGCTCCGGACGCAAAATCCGAAGACTCCAGCAACGCTCATTCTTCCAAAGACGAAGAGGAGGAAGCAAAGGAGTACGGGCCTCACTCTGGAGGTGGGAAGAAAAGGACGACCTCCTCATCCTTGGAGGCCGAATCGCCCAAGAGGGGGAAAGGTTCCCTCCTAGAGGCACCCACCACAGCTGCCGATAGCAGCCCGGAGTGGGATCCCAGGGCCCAGCCCCTGGAAAAGTCGTAAGTATACGAAATCTGAACATGCATATGCATCTGGGGCTTTTTGGGTATAGTAGTTTTAACTGTCGCTATATTACAGCCCGGCGAGGTCTCGCGCTGGATAGTCCTCATCGGAGGATTCGTTGAGCTCAGACGCTTTGACGAGCGAGACGCCTCTAGCAGCCCCTTCCCCAAAGTCTAGGCGTGACACTGAGGTGTCGTCTCAGCGGGACCCAGACCAGGGGGGCACATCTCTGGAGCCGGACACACGGGAGCGCTGGCCCCCAGGCGTGTCGACCGCGGGGTCAATCTCGGGTCTGGAGCTCAGCCGGACACGGTCCTGGAGACTTTTAAGACTCCAGGATCAGGCGAGCAGCCACCTTTGATGGGGGGAGGCTTGCCTACTCCGTCGGCAACCTCTGTCCAAGCAGAGCTGCCTAGCGGTCTATCGACGGTGTTAAGGAGCGCGTCTATCATCGATGAACATCGGACCCTCATGGGTGCGGTGGTTGAAAAGATTCAGTCCGCCGAGAGCGGGCTGAATGAGTCCTGCCTTGGCCTTATAAAGGCCTTTGAGGTATGTTTTCTAAGAAACCTTTGAGTAATTGCCAAAATATGAGTAGTAGCCCCTGATGCACTGTCCGCGAAAGGGAGAAAAAGGCGGATAGGGGATCAAATCATCCGCTTTTGCAGGAGCCTTTGTTAACAATGTATATCTGGACTGAAGCAGAGCCTGGAACGGGCCGAGGAGGAACTTGGCCGTGTGAAGAAGCAATTGGAGGACAAGCAAGGTATGTTGAAACATTGTCTTGAATTTGGCACGAATGAGTAATTGTGCCTAGTGAAAAGTATTTGTATTGTATGCTCTAGGAGCGAGTGTCGAATATGAGGCACTGAAGAAGGTTGTGGCTGACGCCAACGAGAAGGCTGCCGCCGAACAGGCGCTTTGTGAGAAACACGAGGCCAGGGTGATCGCAGCTGAGCGAGAGCTCCAGGAGGCTGTGAACAAAAGCGAGGGCTTGGAGCAGAGTCTAGTAGGGAAAGAATCCGAACTCACCAAAGCTTTCCAAGCTGCGTAAGATGCTCGGGAAGAAGCCCGAGGTACTGTGCGGGACATTCAGGAGGCCCGGAAAGTTGCGGCTGGTAAGGCCTTTGGCATTCATGGCCATTTTTACATGATAGTGGGAAGAACTCTAAGTGACAAGCTGAATTCTTGTTTTTGCAGGGGCGTTTGCGGATCTGCCTCGCAGCTTATCAGATGCCGCCCAATTCTACCGGACCGAGGTTGAGAAGTCTGCGGAGAGGAATTTTTGGTCGCAGTATTTGGCGCCGAACTATCCGGTGCCCTTTATCGATCAACTGAAGCAGTTGGTCGAACTGCACTAGGTGGCCGAATTAGCCATGAAGGACTTGGTTGTCCGGCTATGGCCCGTGGAGCCAATTCCAAGAAGTTACTTCGGACTCGTGAAGCGGATTGTGGGCGCCTGTCCTCGGCTTGATGTCGTTAAGCGATCGGTCTGCATAGAGGGTGTGTGTATGGCGTTTGCCTGTGCAAAAGTGCATTGGGGGAAGCTTGACGCGGAAAAGCTGATGACTAAGGGGCCGCCATAAGGTAAGGAGTATCGCAAGCCCGAGCTATACTATGAAGGTGTACTGAAGGCGCCTTGTGGCGGATAAGTGTACCAAAGACATTATATTTCCCTGAGGGCATTCGTGTCGTTCTTTGTAATATGGGATAATGGCACTTTTATTATTTATTGCCTGTTTTGTTTGAACATTTGTTCTTCCTGTGTGGTTGTTTATTGTATGTAAATCCTGAGAGTTGGCCAGTCGTCGGCTTCTACCCCCATGAAAGAAATATGGGGGTGTTCGAGACATAACTGAACACTCTTTATCCCATGGCTGGGTCCTTTTAAGGAGGTGTTCCTCACCACAAACTAGGAAATCGGACCATAGGGCTTTATCACTCTCACTTAGCCATAGGAATTCGAGTATGGTCGGTGCAACCCCTAGTGTTTGGAAGGCCCAACTAGGGGCTCTATGGCGCCTGATCGGAAGACCGATCCCTCGCACTCTGCATTTATAATGGTGTTATTCAGAATGAATCTTTAAGGATTTTACAACCTCTCGAATAGCTGACCAGCTCTCGCTGTATCATGGCAGTCAGTTTTTGGCTTTCTCTACTGAGGTGCTTGTCCGGCAGAACCGGGACACAAAATCGCAGTAGTTCCCTAGCGCTACCTTAGCCGATGGGACGGAACGTAAGGTACCAAAACATGGGAGCCGGGCAAACCCAACCAATGACCGAAGACATGATTCAGAGCTGATGCATATAGAGCTATAAGTTCAGGGTGCCGAGCGACCGAAAAGGTGGTCGGACTTTATTGCCGTATTGTGAAGCCCTTGGTATAATCGGGCGTAACACGAGGTGTGGCTGCCATTTTTTTCAACGAGGCGTTGATGAGAAACGACAGCCGGTAAGTGTTATTAAAGTCTACGCATTGTAGTAGGATGATATGTCCATGCATATGAGTACGATTTATGATTATGAAAAGAGGTGTTTTTGGCAGAACCTGTGATGGCCGGACTGGAGGGGGCTGTGAGTGGATCTGAAGTGAATCCGGACTGCCTTCTTTGGGGGGGTTCACATGCACGTTCCTGCCTTTGTGTGTCCGGGCTGACTCCACGTTGCCAATCCTGTTCTGCGTCAAAATTAGTTTGTAAAGGCAACTGCCTGGAGGCAGCTTATCGTCCTCTTGTGGTCGGTCCGAGGGTTCCTGATTGGACCCTGGTTAACCCAGCCGTTATACCGTGAAGTAGCGCGGACTCCTCAGTTGGTGTCCGGATAGTGGGCTGTCATATCAGAATTTTGATAGGAATGCACGACTCGCTACTCCGGCAGCTGTATGATTTCCGCTTTAAGGGCGGGGTTCGGCCTTGCCCATAGGTGTGGTTACATCACACGGTGTTGGCCTAAGTGGTTTACCACGTGGAATCTAGTCGACGTGGTTCATCCCGTTAGCATATGGTAAATTACTGTATGAGGGGAAGGTGCCAAAGAATTATTCTTTTGCGTGGCATTTTTTGGTGATCCGGAGACAACCGTTAGAGTGGTGGGCCAATAAAACTTGGACTTTGCACCTGGCATCTTTTAGGAGATGTTATTTGTGGTTTCATACCTATGGGGGCTTTATGTGCTATGGAGCCCCCAGACTACTAGCTCTAGAGGTACTGTAGTTGAATTGTTGTGGTTGATGTTGTCCGGACGGCTGATGTGATTGGGGGAGATCGACCGTACTTTTATGATCTGGGGGATCTCTTGACGAGACGCCTCCCCTCATTGTTTCCGGCACACGACTGGCCGCTTTGTTTTGAGGATCCGGCATTCTCTATTGGTATGCTTTGCCGTCCTTCTAGGAGTACCATCAATTTCACATGGTTGATCGAGTATGTGGCTCGGGCCGGATAGGCTTGAGATGTTCCTTGTCCGCTGGCCGGACTGGGAGTTGCTGGACTTGGCACCAGCTTCCCTGACTTGACGTTTATGACCATTGCACCTAGGCTTGAGGATGCCTCTTCGTGTATCCTTCGTATTGTCTTGGACTATAGTGATGTGTTGACGTCGGGATATGTGCCTTGGGTTCTCCTGCTTAGGTTGAGGTAGCCAGTTGTGCCGTGTGTGCCCTTTGTCAGGGCAGTCGAGTCTGTATTTTTCGATGGCAAGGACCTTGGTCCACCTGTCCACGAGCAAATCTTGATCAGCTTTAAGCGATGTTGCTCCCTTTGCAAGATCCTTGCCGTAGCCATGAGCGGTCGCTTGAAGCGAACTTGTTCCACTGGGTCCTCAGGCACATCGAATTCATCATTGTCGAGGCTTACCTCGTCCTCAGAGGGGGGAGTATAGTTGTCCCTCTCTAAGTATCCCACAATGGCCGGTCCGGCCTGCTTGAAGGCTGGCTGATCAGGGTTGCATTCTTTGGCACCATTCAGATTGTTTTCGTCTCCTGTGCCGGTATTGCTGTGGCAGGCTTGGAGCGGCGCTGACGACGCCCATGCTTTGCTTTCTTCCTTCAGGGATTATCCTTCATTGCCTCATCGCCATTGGTTTCCTTCGGAGTGTCTGCCATGTATATATAGTATGAGGAGGTGGCTGTCTACCGCCCAGTGAGCGGTGGTTTATGTTCTTCTCCTGCATCGTTGTCCATACCGTCAATGTCTTCGGATTCGAAGTCAAGCACGTCGGTTAGATCATCGATCGTGGCAATGATGTGGGTGGTGGGTGGGCAACGAATTCCTTCGTCGCCTGCTTCCCACTTAAGCCGAACATAGTTCAGCCGAGAGTCTCCTGACAAAGAGAGAGACTTTAATGAGTTCAGCATGTCGCCGAAGGGCGAGTGCTGGAAGATATCCACAGTGGTAAACTCCATTACTGGAGCCCAACCAGGCTCGACAGGCTCAGGAGCGCGCGGACTGGAACCTACAACCGGATACGAGTCCGGGGGTCCGGAGTCACAGGCTTCCTTCAAAGTGAGGCCTGTGTTCGGCTCTACCGCCGATGAGTGTGCGGCTTGCGGCGCGGGGTCCATCCACCCATCCTTGGGCCACGCAGTCTGCTCTGGATTTAAGTCCAGGACTATAGCAGGGGTAATATACCGAGCACTGTCCGGCGGCAGGTCTAGGCCGTGCTCATCGTGGCTGCCCGACACTCCTCGCATAGGCCCGATTCCATCGAAGATCAAGTCTCCGCGGATGTCGGACGTGTAGTTCAGGTTTCCGAACCTGACCTGGTGGCCAGGGGCGTAGCTATCGATCTGCTCCAGATGGCCAAGTGAATTGGCCCGAAGTGCGAAGTCGCCGAACACGAAGATCTGTCCGGGGAGAAAAGGCTCGCCCTGGACCATGTTGTCGATGATTGAAGGCGCCATTAAGCCTTGCAGCGACGACACGGAGGAACTCTCAATGAAAGCACCAATGTCGGTGTCAAAACCGGCGGATCTCGGGTAGGGGGTCCCGATCTGTGCATCTTAGGCTAATGGTAACAGGAAGCAAGGGACACAATGTTTACCCAGGTTCGGGCCCTTTCGATGGAGGTAAAACCCTACTTCCTGCTTGATTAATATTGAAGATATGAGTAGTACAAGAGTAGATCTACCACGAGATCGTAGAGGCTAAACCCTAGGAGCTAGCCTATGATGATTATGATTGTAATTGTGATCGGCCTTCTAAGGACGAACCTCTCCGGTTTATATAGACACCGGAGAGTGCTAGGGTTTACATAGAGTCGGTTACAAGGAAGGAAGTATAATATCCGGATCGCCAAGCTTGTCTTCCACGCAAAGGAGCATCCCATCCTGACACGAGACGGAGTCTTGAGTCTTGTATCTTCACACTCCAATATTCTGGACGATTTATATAGTTCGGCTGTCCGGATACCCCCTAATCTAGGACTCCGTCAGTTGCGACCGTGAGCTTTCCGTCTTGAGCATCAAGGTCGCCCCAGTTGTTGCCGCGGACCAATTTCGTCTGCTGGGGCATACAGAATGGTTGCGGGTCCTTCACCATGATCCAACACCACTTTCTTCGCCATTCATCCCACTTCTCCTTGTGGGTCCCCTCTGGGTACGAATTCTTTCTCAAGGCCCTCGGGATCTAGGCGATGCAGCCAAAAAGAGCCCCTCCTGGCTGGATGCAAGGGACGAAGTAGTGGTGGAAGAGCGCTATGTTGGGTACCACCCCGGCGAAGTTCTCGCAGAGGTGGGCGAAGATGTCCATGCACGCCAGGCCGTTCAGCGTAAAATCCAGAAGATGGATGCCGAAGGTGTACATGATGTCATTGAAGAAATCCGAGAATGGGGGCCAGAGCCCGCAATAGATGTAATCAACAAAGAAAGGAAATTTATCTGGAATAGGCACGACACAAGAAGCAGGGATGACGCGGGTGGCGGGATGCCCCGTCGTCTCTCTCCCCCACATGCATTGATATTGGTCCTTGAGCGCACGTGCGTCGAGCATCGGAGTAAAGACAACGTGCTCCCTCCGCATCTTCACCAACTCGCTCTCCGGCACCTCTTCTCCCTCCTCGCCTTGGATGCTCCCTTGACTTTGCTTGATTTGGGCGCCATAGCAGCTGAGCGAGGGCGGGGGATCGAGAGCAGTAAGGGTACATCGGCGATAGGCGGTGAAGGAAGCTTTGGTCTGGGACCAAAGAGGAAGAAGGAGACGTCGGTTCCTATATTGGGAAAGGCAAAGGGGGTAGATGAGCAGTGCACCTGCAGATCCCTCTTTTTATGCGGAAGGCACGGGGCTGCCTCTTTACTGTTCAATGTAAAGGCGCCGCAGGCGTGCCGCGACTATTCCACACACAACCCCACGTCGCGCACTCAATGCGGACCATGGGGAAGCACAACAGATGAGAAGATTATGGCAGTTAATCCCTGCCACGCGTGCCCGTGCACTATTTTGGGCCTGGCCCAATGACGCTTCGCACTCGTGTATGGCCCAGGCTCGGGGGCTCCTGTCCGTGTACATAAGTCTGGGCCCTTTTGTACCCCTTACTTGTGCACGGGGAGTTGCAGATGTACCTGCGGTGAGGCTTGATGGGGGCAGTTGGAGGCAGAATATGGGACGGCCAAGACGGCATTCAAGCCAATGAATAAGGAACAAAAGGCAAGCTGAGCCCCCGACCAGATTCTTGCCAGGATGGCTCGCGAAGCCCCAACAAGACCATTGCCGGGGTAGTTTGCGAAGTACCAGCAAGGCCACCACCCTTGAGGTTGAGAGCTCTGACACCATCGACAACGTCAAGACTAAGACTCAGGGGAACATGCATAGTAGCATGTAGATCTTTGTTAAGACTAGTGGCATGCAAATCTTCGTGAAGACCAGAAGACAAAGTTCGCAGCAAGGCTCTTGCCGGGGACGAACGCAAGGGCCCAGCAAGACTCTTGACGGGGACGATTGCGATACCACGACAAGGCTCCGCCGGCCTGACACCATTCCAGCACAGCGACCAGCCTGACAACCAGGCATGCACCTGCGTGGTGGCATGCAGGTCTTTGTGAAGATCCTGCCATCGCGCCAGCTGAAAGGACCACGTTGTCGCCTAGAGAGGGGTGAATAGGCGTTTTAAAATCTTCTATGAATTTGGCTATATCCTAATGTGGAAATAAACTAAGCGGATATTTTTCAAGCACAAATCCTAAATATACTAGGCTCACTAAGTGCACCAACAACACAGGATAAAGAAGACGGGAACAACGAGGATATGAGTAAGCATAAGTAAGTTACACAAACTTACTCAATGTATATCATGAGATATGGAAATGAATAATACACACAACCACAAGTAAGCAATACAAGCTTACACAAATTGTATCACAATATATGGAATTGAATGATACAACCAAACTCAAGTAAGCACTACAAGCTTACACAAGTTATGTCACAAGATATGCAAATGAATGTTACAAAGCTAGCAATTCACACTGAGCACAAGATAGAACAATAGTAGGAATTATGAATTGCGGACTATAAAGTGTTGGCCTAAATAATCTCTTCAAGGGAATAGCCAACACACTACAATGAGAACAACAACATATAGTGAATGCAAGGTCAAGAGACTAAAGTAAACCACAAGTAAGGAGTTAGGGTTAGGGATAACCAAAGTCATGGAGACGAGGATGTATCCTGATGTTAACTTCCTTGGAGGGAATCTAGTCACCGTTGGTGGGATGGGTGATACCACGAAGGCACACCAACACCACGAAGGCTCACCCTATTCTCCTTGAGATATCACCACGAAGGCGATTCTCAACCACTAGTGGTAGACCTTGAGGCGGCCTCCAAACCTTCACAAACTTTCTGGGGGACAAATCACAAGTTGATTCCTCACCGGAGCACTCCTACCGCCTAGGAGTCTCCAACCTCCAAGAGTAACAAGATCAAGGGGGAAATCCTCAAGACTTGCTCAAATCACGAATTGTTTTGGTCACAAGAGGGAGAGGGAGAGAATCTATCTTTTGATTGGAACAACTCTCAAGTACACTCACTAATCTCTCCGGGATCTAAGATTTTGTGTAGGAGAAGTGAGAGGGAGCCACTTGTGTTCTTGGGGCGATTTTGGATGGAGTGGTCAACCCTCCCCCAGAGTGGGAGAGGGATATTTATACCCCCAAGAAAATAGAGCCGTTTCCCGCAGTTGTTGACCTGCCCGGATGATCTGGACGCATACCTAGATGATCCGGGCAATGCCCGGATGATCCGGGAAGGTCAATATACAATGTGGTGAAGTAGATACCCGGATGTCCAGGGACATAGCCGGATGATCCGGGCAATTCCCAGATGATCCGGGTGGGTAGCCGGATGATCCGGCTAGCGGAATAAGTTATTGTGATGAATTTTACGATTAACCCGGATGATCCGGGCAAAGCCCGGATGACATGGGAGAGGACCCGGATGATCCGGCCAAACCAAATTGCTGCAGCCTAGAAACTGAAACAGGCACAACTTTTACATCCGGACTCCGATTTTGATGATCTTGGGCTCGTTTTGAAGTTATGGAAAAAACCCAGGTCCTCACATAGAGAACCACCCAATATGAACCAAAATGGAGGATGCAAAATATGCAAAGGTTTTATCATGTATTTGGGTAACCTATTTGGCTTTGGATTTTCTTTGGTATATAGGATAGGAGTGGAATTGTGTAGACAAGATGTTGACTTGAGCAAATCTATCACGAACCCCTTTGATCCCCTCTTAATAGTGTCGGATCCCTATAACTCAAGAATCATAAAAGATCTACACTACATAGCTATCAAGAATCAATTCTTGAGTGTATGTGTTCCTTCGGTGTTCATCACTCCACAACACTAACATCGAAGGAACGAATACCTTTGACTCGAGCCTTTCACTTGAGCTTGAAGTTGAAGTTTCTTCTTGGCTCAAGTTGAATGGCAAGACATTGGTGAAGTCTTCAAGTAGCTCCCCCATACAGAATGTGGAAGCTTTGCTTTGTATTTATCTTCATGTATCCATCATCTGATCATCCACAAGCTTCAAGCATGTAATCCTTCGGGATAATTATCTTGGACTTGCCCTTGTCAACCATGATCATCAACACTTGATGTCATCCTCTCATAGACACTTGAAATCTCTCTCTCGATGCGAGCCCATGAGAATCTCCTAACCCTCAAAAACATAGGCAACACATAGTATGGGTTAGTACACAAAGCGCAATTGACAAATTATTACCATACCACAAGATCTCATGTGGCACATGATTTGCGCTTGTGTGTTGACCAACTTTGAATTCAATCTTCGATTTTCATCTTGGTCAACCTTTATCTTTGCTCCATGATTAATCTTGATGCAAAACTACATGTATATGGCATTCATTCCGAATCCATTCAATATCCTTCTTGCATCACCCATGGAACAAACCTTCCTATATAACTTGATGTCATTGTTTATTCATAGGAATTGTCATTCATTATGAAGTCTCAATGCATATATAGATGTTGATGGATTTCATCCACCAATTCATCCAATATTCTTCATGCATTGCAAATGGAACTTTCCTTCAAATGTATATCTCAGTGCAAACATTAGTCCATTAGGATTGACATTTAATTACCAAAAGCACACATGGGGACTACATATACTTTCAATCTCCCCCATTTTGGTAATTGATGACAATATCAACAAGAGGGTTTATATAATGAATTTTTAAACAAGCATGAAATTTATCCGAGGATAAATTGTATACTTGGGATGGTTGTACTATCATCAATACACTACACAAGCATTTGATGATAGTACACCAATAGTATATAGAGAAAACTCCCCCATTATATATGCATGTGTGAATGAACTTTGAATGTCATTGCATATATTGGTTGACATAAACTAGGAGAAGATTTCTCTATATACAAGACTCATCCATGTAATAAGAATATATAGCAAGGGTAGATATGCATGAGTGACGATAAGAACTACAAAAGATATTTATCTTAAACCCTCTAAACTTCTCCCCCATTGGCAACAAATGCCAAAATGGAAGACAAAACATCTAGCAGACCAATATAGTATGAGTTCCTCCTCGATGTGTGCATATCACAAAATGTGAGTGAAAACAAATGCACATATTCAATGATGAAAATATTGAGGAGATCAACCCATATATAGGATCTATAGAATGTAACAAGATAGTATGATATGAAAATAAGATTAGACATGGGAGGAAAACATTCAAAAGATCCAAAGAACATATTTTGGACAAGATAAAATATGAATATCCAATGTGATCATCATGTCAAGTATGGGTTCAAAATACATTCAAAACACATGAGAGCACAAGATCATGAGTGCACAATATTATATGCAAAACATACAAGCACTCATGACACAACCTCTTACCGAAGCCACCTTAAGAATAAAAGGAAACAAACAAAGTGGCCGACAAGGAATAAATGATATCAAGGAAAGATACGATCTTTCTCATGTATAAAGTTTCTAAGTGGCCAATAATAATCATGATATGTATCCACAAAGAATCTTGTATACACAAAATAGACGCAATTAATAAGAACATGATATCTACAAGTGAATCCATTATTATACAACTGTGATCCTAGCATGAGAGCAAGGCACATGGCACAAAGCACATGGCACAAATTGATCTCATTTTCATAAGACAAAGTGAAGCAAGCACTCAAAAGACCTGACGAGCCAAAAGGATAAAAGAATATTATGATTTGGGCAAAGGAGTGTTCTAAGGAAAATAGAGAAGCTCCCCATGATTTGTGCACTATTTAGATTTTTTTGTATTTGGATACAAGTGCACAAAATAAGATCATCACTCCCCCAAAATCAATAGGAACACAAAACCATTGCAAGCAAGCATAGATAAGAAAAGAAGCCTAGCATTTGCAACAAACATATGGTTGAGCAACATGTAAATGAGGCAACCTAAGAATAGGCACAACCAAAATGATATGTGTGAGTCACGTCAAAGCACTTGAGAAGACTAGTATAAGGATGAGAATTAATCATCAACATAATCTTGAGTAAATGAGATACAAGGTGCAAGACATGTCCTTCCCACACACACAAAGTTAAGAAGGTCACACACACACACATCAAGCAAATGGGTTCACAAGCTCACTAGTAGCAAATTAAAAATCAAAGCTTGTGACAACCCATGATGAAGATAGGAAATAATAGGCTTGTCAAGACAAGCACGAGGACAACTAAACATGAGTGCACTAAGATGCAAAGAGGTAAGACACACACTCATACAACAAATGCTTCCACGAAGCGACCAAAGATATAAAAATAGAATGAAACGATGGACATGAAAGAATAGGGATATCAACTAGAGATGTAACTTCTCTCACATGTATAAGATTCTAGGTAGATGACAATCATGATGATATATATCCACAAAGAAGGATGTACACATGAAATAGTTACAAAAGGAAAGAATAAGATATCCAAACAGGAGATATAAAATATACCAATGAGATCTTTGATTGAAAGTATAGCACATGGCTTAATATAATCTTATCGTATATTAATGAACTCCAAACACACAACCATCAAAGACATCACAACTAGGAACAAGAGATCATTGTTGGGATGCTTTGAGAAAGGAAACAAGTATGATAAGAACGAGTCAAGAAATTCATGCCATGATGCAACCTACACAAGGTTGAATGCAAGAAATGTACGCATGAAGTAGATACTTGTTACCGAGATAGCATTGGAATGATGTAGTAGGTAACGGTTCAAGCTTGGCTCTAATTTCCTCATTTGTGCCACCACCTTCATGCCAAGAACCCAATGCTTCTCAAATGTACCTAAAACAATTTAAGTACAATATGGTTCCCAAACTTATTGGGTCTAAAGTAGTAAGTGTAACTACAAAACATAGGGTAAAAACACTTAAATATGTGCATATCGATATGAATTTGAATTTCATGCACATCTTAGCTATTAAGAATTTGATGGATTTACCATATATATATTGGATCAAATAAAACAAACAAGGCATGCGAATTTACACGTAGTAAATACGCATGCACAAGCCTACCAAAATCCAGGGAGATACAAATTTGACAAATGAACACATAACTATTAATACTTCCAATAACATCACTAGTCATTCATGTTGTCCAAAATGACTCAAAGTGACAAATCAACATATGATAGCACATAAAGTTCAACATATGAACCAAAGAAAACCAATGAGCATATAAGATATGCATTGCACACATACTCATGGGAATATATCACTCAAGAAGATATAGGACACTATAAACAATGAGATAACCAACTACCATAACTCCATACAAACCAATAAGATGAACTCGAACAAAATGGTGTTTCGAGTTGTCATTCGGTGTAGAAACCAAATAAGTACATGATCATCTATACTAACACAAGCATAACATGAGAGTTTAGAAATAAACACAATGCTTGGATAGCATATTATTAACATTCCAATTAGATAGATCATCATGCAAAGCAACAATTGGAATGCCTTTATTCAAATGATTTTCCAAATACAATTTTTAATATAACCATGGGCCAAGTCACACAAGAATACCATACTCAAACAGAGGATTTCATGCCACAGAGATATAAGATAATCTCAAGTATAAATTCTAAGTGGCAAGCTGGCAAACCTCTATTGTGAATGTTCACACGAGAAGTGACATGCACAAAGTATATCACTCCCCATAATGTGATAATCCATGTATTATCCACAAGAGGCAAATGAAACCCAACTAAGGATAATTAATGGATGAGGATTTGAGTTTCAAATGAATTTTACATACCACATAGTAACTAGATAATATTGCACTAACAATACTAGGTGGTATCCTACATATATACACAATTAAGGTTTGGGATATGCATAAAACATAGCACTCCCCCATAATGTGATGATCCATTAATATCTCAAAAGAACCAAGGAAGATTCAACTAATGAAGCAATAAAGGCTCTAAACCACACATAATGGACGACGATGCCGGAGACGACCAAGAACCAGCGCCTACTGGGCACTGGAAAGCCACCTCGTCATATGACATATACATGGTGGATATCCCAAAGGATGGGAATGGCGAGGGAACAGCAGAGGAAGACCCCTCCAAGAAACGGCCCAAGCGCCGGCGTCAGCGGCACTACTCTAAATCCCGCCACAGCAAGAATGGAGATTCCGGCACCGGAGATAATAATACCCCAAACAGTGCCGAAGACAACCCCCTCCAGCAAGATTCAGCACAGGAGGACGGAGAAGCCAGCCCTCAGGAGAGAGCGGCAGACGAAGAGGTAGAGGATGATAATTACATGCCTCCCTCCGGAGACGAGGCAAGCCTCGACGACGACGAATTTGTCGTGCCTGAGGATCCCGTCGAACAAGAGCGTTTTAAATGCAGGCTTATGGCCACGGCAAACAGCCTCAAGAAAAAGCAGTAACAGCTTAGAGCTGATCAAGATCAGCTAGCTGACAGATGGACTGAAGTCCTTGCAGCCGAAGAGCATGAGCTCGAACGCCCCTCCAAAAG
This sequence comes from Triticum aestivum, assembly GCF_018294505.1. NCBI lineage: Eukaryota > Viridiplantae > Streptophyta > Magnoliopsida > Poales > Poaceae > Triticum > Triticum aestivum. The sequence goes on along the minus strand of NC_057795.1, from coordinate 445,223,384 downwards.
CTACCCCAAACGCAAGTTGCTCCCCCGATTAGAGGAGGCATATAAACCTGCATCACCAGAGCACAATGCGGCTGACTGACCACCTCGTGGCTGCGACAGAGAGGCCTCTAGGCCTTCCACTAGAACCGTACCCGGCATCGCTCGAAAAGCACAAGGCCACAAGGGAACGCTCCAGACTTGCGAGATATATTGGAGGATAAGGCAAGACAATCAAGATCGATCTACGGATTGCGTGGGCGCCCCATGATACGTGACGACAACCGTCGCGCCGGACACAGTAAGTCCGGCCGGGCCGAACACAGTAGACAAAGCTCGTTGGAGCTCCGTCGCGATATAGCCCAATACAGAGGCGCTGCACACCCACTATGCTTCACAGATGAAGTAATGGATCATCAAATCCCCGAAGGGTTTAAACCCGTGAATATTGAATCCTATGATGGCACAACAGACCCCGCGGTTTGGATCGAAGACTATCTCCTTCATATCCACATGGCTCGCGGTGACGATCTTCACGCCATCAAGTACCTCCCACTCAAGCTTAAAGGAATAGCTCGGCATTGGCTTAACAGCTTGTCAACAGAATCAATTGGGTGTTCGGAGGACCTGGAAGCCGCATTCCTTGATAACTTCTAGGGCACGTATGTGCGACCACCAGACGCTGACGACCTAAGCCACATAATTCAGCAGCCAGACAAATCGGCCAGACAATTCTGGACACGGTTCTTAACTAAGAAAAATCAAATCGTCGACTGTCCGGATGCGGAGGCCCTCGCGGCCTTCAAACATAACATCCTCGACGAGTGGCTTGCCCGACACCTGGGACAGGAAAAGCCGAAATCCATGGCAGCCCTCACATCACTCATGACCCGCTTCTGCGTGGGAGAGGACAGCTGGCTAGCCCACAGCAACAACCTCAGCAAAACTTCTGGCAGTCCGGATACCAAGGACCGCAACGGCAGGTCACGTCGCAACAAGAACAAATGCCGCATTAACGGCGACAATAACGAGGATACGGCAGTCAATGCCGGATTCAGAGGCTCCAAACCGGGTCAGCGGAAGAAGCCATTCAACATAACTACTTCGGGTCCGTCCAATTTGGACCGAATACTCGATCGCTCGTGCCAGATACACGGCACCCCCGAAAAGCTAGCCAACCACACCAACAGGGACTGTTGGGTATTCAAGCAGGCAGGCAAGCTAATTGCCGAAAACAATGGCAAGGGGTTGCATACCGATGACGAAGAAGAGACCCGACCGCCGAACAATAGAGGATAGAAGGGTCCACCCCCCCAAGTGCGGACGATGAACATGATATACGCAACCCACATACCCAAGAGGGAGCGGAAGCGTGCACTCAGGGACGTATACGCGATGCGGCCAGTCGCCCCAAAGTTCAACCCATGGTCCTCCTGCCCGATCACTTTTGATCGAAGGGACCACCCCACCAGCATCTGCCATGGCGGATTCACCGCATTGGTTTTAGACCCAATCGTCGATGGATTTCACCTCACCAGAGTCCTGATGGACAGCGGCAGCAGCCTAAACCTGCTTTATCAGGACACAGTGCGCAAGATGGGCATAGACCCCTCAAGGATTAAACCCACAAAGACGACCTTCAAAGGCGTCATACCAGGTGTAGAGGCCAATTGTAAAGGCTCAGTTACACTAGAAGTGGTCTTCGGATCCCCGGATAACTTCTGAAGCGAGGAGTTAATCTTCGACATAGTTCCGTTCCGCAGCGGCTATCATGCTCTGCTCGGACGAACCGCGTTTGCAAAGTTCAACGCGGTGCCACACTACGCATACCTCAAGATCAAGATGCCAGGCCCTCGAGGAGTCATCACGGTCAACGGAAACACTGAACGCTCCCTCCGAACGGAGGAACATACAGCGACTCTCACGACAGAAGTACAATGCAGCCTCTTAAGGCAATTCTCGAGTCTGGCCGTTAAGCGACCGGACACGGCTAAACGCGCCCGGAGTAACCTACAACAAGACCACCTAGCACGTTCCGAGCACGCGTAGCAATGCGGCCCCAACCCCAGCCCTCGCAAGACTGCAAGACTGGTCCTTCGCGTACATCATTATGCTCTGGAGATACCATGGGCATGGGGGGAGGGGCACGACCATGACAGGCCCAGAATGCGGCTTAACCACATCAGGGGCTCCCAAGTGTGTCATTCTTTTTTTCTTTTTCTTTCTTACCCACAGGACTCCGTTCACCAGAGGCCCTGTCCGACAGTAGACCGGCCGAACTCACGATGCAATAGCCAGGGAAGGAGAAAGGTTACGACGAATATCTAGGTGGTCTCCATTACGAGCATTAAATCTGTTTTATACACCATTCCGCAGCCTACCCCTGGAGGGGGACATGTTTAATAGTCCCATCCCTTGCTTATCGCACTATTTGTATCGTTCTGCATTCATGGCAGTATTTCTTGAATAAACAATGCAACACCTTTTTGCTTATAATTGCATTCCTTTCTTATACATATGTTCATTTATGACATGTCGCATCCGTACACTTTGGTACGGCTAAATACACCAGGGGCTTAAGTTCCCCACATTATGGTGTGATAATTCTGAACACTTTCACAAGTGCGGCACCCCAAACTTATAGCATTATATGCATCGGCTCCGAATCATGTCTTGGGTCAATAGTTGGGTTTGCCCAGCTCCCATGTTTTGGTACCTTACGTTCCGTTGTATCGGCTAAGGTAGCACTGGGAGAACCATTGCGATTGTGCCCCAGTTGAGCTGGGCGAGCGCCTCAGTGGAGAAAGCTAAAACTGACCGTCATGATGAGGCGAGAGCCGGTCGCTGTTCGAGAGGTTTTTTTCGAGTCCTTAAAGACTTATGCCGCTTAGAGCGAGGAACCGGCTTTGTCCGGCCCAGGCGTGGATAGCGCCCCGAATTCGGCCTTCCGAACACTAGGGGCTTCGCCAAAATTTAAAATTATAGAATTCTATGGCTAAGTGAGAGTGTTCAAGCATTATAAGTCCGGTTGCCTCATTCGTTGTGTTGAGCGCCTCCCTAGATGGACCCAAATATGGGAACAAGAGTGCTCAAATTTATCCCGAACACCCCAGCACTCGTGGCATGGGGGCTGAAGCCGACGACTTGCCATCTCTCAGATTTGATAAACAGCCGCACAGAAGGTAATATTTTAAATCAACAAGCGTTGCTTTGCGCATATGAACAAATTTTTCAGCGCACAGGATAACAAAATGCGAGTCTACTCAAATATTACATTATTGGAGAACTCACCCGCAATAATGTGGGCACCCTTTAGGACACCCTTATAATACATCTAGGGCGTGCGATACTCCTTGCCCGGCGGTGGCGGGTCCATCACAAGCTTCTCAGCATCCATCTTGCCCCAGTGCACCTTAGCACGGGCAAGGGCCCGACGGGCACCTTCAATACAGGCGGATCGCTTGATGACCTCAACCCATGGACAAGCATCCACCAGCCGTCGCACCAGGCCGAAGTAGCTCCCAGGCATGGCCTCATTGGGCCACAGCCGAACAATAAGGCCCTTCATGGCCTATTCGGCCACCTTGTGGAGCTCGACCAGCTGCTTCAGCTGGTCGCTAAGGGGCACCGGATGTCCGGCCTCAGCATACTGAGACCAGAAGACCTTCTCCGTCGAGCTCCCCTCCTCGGCCCTGTAGAAAGCGGCAGCATCGGACACGCTGCAGGGCAGATCTGTGAACGCTCCTCGAGAGCTCTGAATTCGGGTAAGTAATAGGTAATTCACATTCACATGTTTGCTTTGCATGAAAAATGCCTTACCCGCCGCTATTTTCTTCAACGCCTCGATTTCCTGAAGGGCCCTGTGGGCTTCGGCCTTAGCGGCTTTGGCACTCTCAAGAGCCGATGCAAGCTCGGACTCTCGAGTCTTCGAGTCGCGCTCCAAACTCTCATGCTTTTCCACGAGAGCCTGGAGCTCTTGCTGCACCTCCGCCACCTGCGCCTCTTGCTTCTCTCGCCCATCATGCTCCATGGCTGCATTACGTTCGTCCGTGGACACCGCCTTCTTCAGGGTCGCCACCTTGTTCGTGGCCCCTGAAGTACCCACGTTATCCTTGTCATTTCTCTTGCAACCAAATCCTTTTCTCTAAGGTACAACTTTAATAAGGTGTTACTCACCTTCCCTGTCCTCGAGCTGCTTCTTGGCACGGCCGAGCTCGTTCTCGGACCGCTCGAGGCTTTGCTTCAAAGCACCGACCTCTGCAGTCAGTGCGGCAGAGGTCAGTAGCGCAGCCTGCAATCCCATATTGACATATTTTTTAGACTCCTGCATATATCTTTTTAGATCCTCGGTCCGGCTTTTCTTTCCGAACACCGAACGGAACATCAGGGGCTACTGTCTATGCGGTACTATTTTACATATATTAATATTCTTACCTCAAAGTCTGTTAGAAGGCTGCTGTAGGCTTCGGTCAGCCCGCTTTTGGCAAGTTGAACCTTCTGAATCACCGCACTCATGATAGTGCAGTGTTCCTCCTCGATGGAAGTGCCGTTGAGCGCCTCCAGCAAGTTATCTGGCGCCTCCGGTTGGACGGAGGCTGCTGGCATCACGGTCTTGCCCTTCTTGCGAAGGGGCCGCCTGCTGGACTCCGGAACCACTGCAGGTTCCGGTGCGGAGTCCGGTACGAAGTCCGGGTAGTTGCCTTGTGGCACCTCCGGGTGGGTCCCTCTCTGGGATCCCACCTCGGCGTCGTCGGTGTCACAGGGGGTGGAGGCCGTTGGAAGTGAAGTACTATTCACATCCGACGAACCCAAGGACCCGCTCGACGAAGCGGGAAGATCGTCCTTGGGCGGACTGCAGGGTTGTATGCGGCATTAGAAAGACACCATGGGGCGAAAAGAAAAATCATGAAGTTGTTCGGGAGTCTGAATACTTACGATCTTGCCAGGGGCTTGGCCCTTGAAGGCCAATCCTCGTCGTCGTCACCGGCGTTAGCAGAACAGTCCGGGGGAAGAGTCCTTCCCTTCTTGGACCCTTCGGCCTCCCTCGTTGGGGAGGCCTTCCTTTTCTTCCCTCCCCCCGCTGGGGGAGATGCCTCTTTCTTCTCCTCCTCGTCCTCGTGGGAGGAGTCCGCCTTGGAGTCATCGGACACCTGAAAACGGGAACTCTTTCGAGTGCCCCTGGCCTTCTTCTTGGCCTTCTTCTCCGGCACCACGTGGGGTGCCGGAGCCAACAGCCCCGCTAAGCGGGCGTCCGCTGGGTCTTCTGGCAAAGGGGCCGGACAGTTAGTCTGCTCGGCCTTCTTCAGCCAGTCCTGTCAAAGGAGAGGGAGTTTGGATCCCGCATAGAGTAAAACTATGGAAAACAAGTGTCCCGTAAAGGGTAGAATCGCTTACCTCGCTAGCCTGGCGCTGCGAGCTGAATCCGCGATCTTCGGTAGCGGATGCGGGAGCCTCGGCACCCTTAAACAGCACCTTCCAGGCATCTTCGTACTTAGTGTTGAAGAGCCCGCTCAAGGTTCGGTGCTGGGCCGGATCAAACTCCCACAATTTGAAGGCCCGTTGTTGGCACAGGAGAATCCGGCGGATGAGCATGACCTGGACTACATTGACAAGCTTGAGCTTCTTGTTCACTAGCTTTTGGACGCAGGCTTGGAGTCCGGTCAGCTCCTCTGAATCGCCCCAGGACAGGCCACTCTCTTTCCAAGCGGTGAGCCATGTGGGGATGCCACATCTGATTTCCGGGACCGCTGCCCATTTAGGGTCACGCGGCTCGGTGATGTAGAACCACCCCGATTGCCACCCCTTGATGGTTTCCACGAAGGCGCCCTCGAGCCAAGTAACATTGGGCATCTTGCCCACCATGGCGCCTCCGCACACCGCTTGGATGCCCTTCACAACCTTCGGCTTGACGTTGAAGGTCTTGAGCCACAAGCCGAAGTGGGGCTGGATGCGAAGGAAGGCCTCGTACACGACGATAAATGCCGAGATGTTGAGGATGAAATTCAGGGCCAGATCATGGAAATCCAGGCCATAGTAGAACATGAGCCCCCGGACAAAGGGGTGAAGTGGGAATCCCAGTCCGCGGAGGAAATGGGGAAGGAATACCACCCTCTCATGGGGCCCGGGGGTGGGGATGAGCTGCCCCTTGTCGGGGAGCCGGTGCGCGATGTCGCTGGACAGATATCCGGCACTGCCCAGCTTCTTGATGTGCCCCTCCGTGACGGAGGAGGCCATCCACTTGCCTCCCGCTCCGGACATAGTTGGAGAAGGTTGAGGTGAGATGTGCGGACTTGGGCGCTGGAGCTCGAGTGCGCAGAGATGGATAAGCAAAGGAGGAAGAAGGTGCATGTAAAAAGGTGGATCCTTATCCCCTTATATATGGGCGGACAAAACTACGCGTCCCCACCGGCCTGATAAAACCCGCTTTTCTCCCAAGCGCCGCAATCAATGGCGCGGTTGGGTTACCCACGTCTGTATTGATGAGAATCCCGGAATAAGGGGAACACGATCTCTGCTTCGACAAGACGTGCCAAGGAAACCGCTTCGCTAAACGCGCTGAGGTAGTATAACAAAAACGATTCAAGTTGTCGGGACCCTGACTCAATGCCACATCGATCGAGCATGTAACACCTCATATCACTTTGCGGCCTCACGCACGGTATTCCCACGGGTATCGCCTTACCTTTGCCTGGGACCGTTTGCGCCTTTTGGCACACGTATATGATAGTGTCGCTAGCATCCATATGATAAGGAGCCCGGGCTGACATGGCTAGTCGTAAACCCAAAGTTGCACAAACCTACAGGGACAGGCATCCATGACCCCGCATCGAACATGTCGGTCATCAGCGAGTGAATCCAGGCTGTAGCACTGGGCTAGCAGGACTCCGGTGAACCGGGCTGTAGTGGGCTAACAGGACTCTGGTATTCATCGTGTGACATTTCCCCGAGGGGACAGACACATGAACGAAGAAGGACACATGACGGCCAGCCTAAGTGTTCCGGAGCAGTAGCAAGCTACCATGGAAACACTAGGAGACATTTCCCGGTAAGAGAGGCTACTAAGGATAAACAACTAGATAGTCAGATCCCACACATACCAAGCATTTCAATAACATACACACAATATGCTCGATATGTGCAAATACAACATGGCATCACAACATGACTCTACGACTCAAGTATTTATTCAAAAGGCTCCGGGGAGCGAGATATTACAAACAGGGGTCTCATGACCCAACATTCAGAGCATACAAGGCAAAGCACATGCGGAAGCTTAACATGTCTGAGTACAGACATCTACAAATGAAAAAGGCTGAGAAGCCTGACTATCTACCAGATCCTGCCGAAGGCACAAGATCGTAGCTGAGGTAACAAGCTAAACATCGAAGTCCACGCGGAACTACTAGCGAGACCGAAGTCTCTCTGCAAAAACATAAAATAGGCAAACGTGAGTACAAATGTACCCAGCAAGACTTACATCAGAACTAACTACATATGCATCATTATCAACAAAGGGATGGTGGGGGTTTAACTGCAGCAAGCCAGCTTTGACTCGGTGGCTATCCTGAACTACGACTGCAAGTAACTCTTTTGAGGTGGCGCACACGAGTCCACATATTCACCATATCAATACACCACTATGGATCCGCTCCCGTCTCCCTACGAGAACGCCATCCATAGCACTCACGCTTATCTTGTGTATTTTAGTGTATCCACTTTCACTTGTCTATGAACTGATATAAGCAACCCAGAAGTCCTTTACCGCGGACACGGCTATACGAATAGATGATGTTAACCCTGCAGGGGTGTACTTCTTCATACATGTTTCCACCACTTAGCGTCTGCACACGACATGTGCTCGGCAGACTTCAAGCGAAAGCCGACGTGGGTGTAGACCACGACCTACCTAAACACTCAAGTCTCTAGTCCAGGTTTATCGCCTATTCGGGTTCCATCCATGAGGAGATCCGGCCGGAGTTTCGCTCACAGCCCCAAACGATGTGTGCAGGGTTCCCGAGATACCTAACGGGTATCCGGTACACCGTGCCACGGTGTATCTACCGCATCACAGCCCACCCCTCGGGTCAGCGCTGCCCACGGCCTCCAACACAAAACCTACAAACACCAGAAACTACTTGCAACTCCTGGACAGAGGACAAGGGTGAATAAGAAGTCGAGCGGGGTCATATTTCAGGGCCCAATGCATGGTAGTAGCTGAAATCATGGATCACAAACACAGAACTCAGTCCCTGAGGACGGCTTCAATGAGACAACCCACCATGTACTCCTACATGGCCTCTCACCGTTACCTTCTACCAAATCGTGTTCACACACTTAGCTCACACACAGTAGGACATGTTCACACACCTCTGATTCATCCCCGATGAATCAGACCTGACTCAACTCTAAGCAGTAGCAGGCATGACAAACAAACATGAATGAGTAGGCACAACAGGGCTCAAACAACTCCTACTCATACTAGTGGGTTTCATCTATTTACTATGGCAATGACAGGTCATGCAGAGGATAAAGGGGTTCAGCTAGCGCAGCAATTAACAAATGACTCGTTGTTGTTCTAATGCAGTAAAAGAGAGCAGGGCGAGAGAGTAGGATTGTATCGGAATGAACAAGGGGGTTTTGCTTGCCTGGCACTTGTGAAGATAACATTCAGTCTTCATCAGTGTCAACGATCACATCATCGGTACAGCGTCTACCGAGGGGGAACAACACCGGCAAACACAGAAGAAACACGATCAATGCAATGCACAGTATGATGCATGCTATGACATGGCAATATGAATGTGTTTTGGGCTAATGCATCTAGCAACAAGTTAAATGGGGTTGGTTTGAATACAAGATTCAAATTCAAACTCCATATGTGAGAGTTTAAATGCCATTTATTTGTTTTGTCCAAAATAGAGGACAAACATTGTTCAAACATGCATGAAAATGGTATAGATGGATTCCTTGAATTTTTCTGATAATTTTTCAAATATAATTTGTTTGATTTGGAGTCACGGTTGAATTACTATGATTTTTAGAAGTTTTAGCTATTTTCTGAAAAAATTAAATCGTTTAGATTTATTTAAAATCCAGAAAAGGGTTTACTGCGTCAGCATGACGTTGGCATGACGTCAGCAGGTTAACAGGGGCTGGTCCGGGTCAAACCTGACCAGCGGGGTCCACATGTCAGTGACACAAGTGACTAACAGAGTTAATTAATTCTAACTAATCAAATTAATAGCCACGGGGCCCACTGTCAGTGTCAGCAGGGGTAATTAGTCCTAAACTAATCTTGTCAGGTGCAGGGCCCACGCGTGTTAATCCCAGGGAGGTCAAACCCCTGGTCAGCGGGGTCAAACCTGCCGGCGACTCGACGCCGGTGAGGCCAGACACGGCGGCGAGGCTCGGATTTGGTCCTCCATTGACCAAATCGACGGCGGAGATGCGCTACGCGTAGCTGGGGAGCACGCGCATCGAGTGGTGGTGGCGGTTGGGCTCGGGATGGTCGGAAAAGACGCCAGCGACGACGTTGGCGGCTGCCGGAGCTCGGGCGAGCTCGGGGTCGTCGCTAGGAGGCACGACAGGAGGAGCTGGTGGTGGCTACGGGCTACTGAGGTTGCGGTGAGCACGACGGTGGGCTCGGGAGCGAGCTGCGGTGGCTGTGGCCACGGCCACGCCATGGCCGGCGGCGAGAAGCTCTCGGTCGCGGTGGCGCTAGTGCTAGAGGGCGAGTTAGACTGCGGGGAGAGAGGGGAAAGGCGTAGGAGCTCACAAGGGGTCGGGAGTAGAGCTCGGTGGGCTCGGGGAGGCTTCGGAGGTGGCGAGCGGGCACCGGTGATCTCGGGCGGCCGGAGATGGGGAAGATGGCGTGGGCGGCGATGCAGGGCGTCCGGCGGGGCATGGGTTGGTGGAGAGGAAGAGGGGGTCGAGGCGGAGCCTCTGGGCGCAACGACGAGGCGAGGCAGTGGCTGTGGCCACGGCGACACTCGTCGGCGGCGATGGACGCGTTCGGTGGCGGAAAGAACAGAGGAGGGGAGAGCGTTTGGGGGAGAGAGAGGGAGTCCAGGGGGTCGGGGCAGCGCCGAGGAGATGACGCGAGGCGTCGCGGTGGCCAGGCGATGCAGACGAGCAGGGTGGTGGCGTGGCGAGCTCGGGCGCGTGCGCCGTGTCCCTCCTCTGCCTACTGGCACGAGGAGGAAGGCGACAGGGAGGAGGAGGTGGGCTGGGCTGCTGGAGGAGCTGGGCCAGGTAAGTGGCCCAGGTGGGTTCTCTCTCTCTTTCTTTCTCTTTTCTATTTTCTGCAATTGGTTTTGATTTGATTTAAAATATCAAATCATTTTTCTAAAACTTTCTGTAAATTGTATGTGAGCTCAGGAACTAGTCCAAGGTCACAGGCAACTTACAAAAATATTTGAACTTTATTTCTTATATAATAGAAATAAATTCAACTCAAATATGTCATTGGTTTAAGTCAAAGGCCCAAAAATAAATAATTCTATGATTCCAAAAATATTGGTTTGAATTTTACCTCTTACCAATATTTTCACAGAGTAACAGGAACATTTCTTTGGACTCATTTGATGAGATTTAAATGTTGGTTATTTTTAGAGGTCTTCTGAGGCTTTTGAAAATTCCTCAATTCAAATTTCATTTGAATTAAAACATGATGCTCACATGAGGGTCTAGCCTAGTGCATAACAGGACCAGGGATGTGACAACCCACCCCCACTAAACAAAAATCTCGTCCCGAGATTCAAGCGTAGGGTAAGGTGAAGGGGGAACGCAAACTAGCACAATCTTCACGATCCAGGTTGCACTCCAAATGAACGTTGATTCAAACACCATCTTTGACTCGAAGTCTTCCTCTGAGAACTCCAACTAACATGACAACGAGAGGAAAGGAAAGACCCTAAAAGAATTGTTCTTCTCGAAGGTCGAACAACTCAGGATTAACCCACGGAATGAGACATAACAACATCTCTCGAGCTGAGAGACGAAGCACACATCCATAGGAATGGAGTGAAGCAGATGACGAAGGTTCACTAGGTAGACAACAATTTCACGCTTAAGAAGGTGGTAATCGGTTGTCAACACAGCGAGGAGTTGGGTTGCCATGATACCATATCGAGACACCTGAGGGATGGTGACTCGTAGATATATATCCCCCGTAAGCGGCAAAAAGAATTACCTTTGATATAGAGATCATTGAGACTCTCTATATCAGCCTAGGGCAAATCACAATCGATCATTTGGAGGAGTTCGGTGGAATGACATTCCGGTCCAAAATGGATGATGTGGATTACCTTGTTGAAGACAACACAAGGGATGATTTTAGTAACTGGGGGGGAAGCTCAACAATAGAGAGTGAGTCCACTGTTTGAAAAGTTATAGCATAACGAGGAAACTGAGGGCATCCCAGTTAGTGTCGATGATAACACCTAGCGCTTGTACATGCTCTCAAGAACTTGAGCATTTCCATATTCATCAGGGTTTACCAATCTCCGTGTCAAGGATCCTGGCAACACAACATACTACCATGATGAATAATGATGGATGATGCAGATGCAAAGGAAGATAACACCTTCTCAGATTTTACCTTAGCGAGGCTAAGGAAACAAAATCTGGATGATCGACCGAGAGACATTTGACACTCTGCTTCTAATGTTCTCCTTGATGTACTAGCGTATCCCATTCCTTGAAATGGTCTGGTATCTAGAACATCAAGTAAAGGTCGGACTTCGGAAACACAAAAATCATAAGGCATAACTAGGGAGTAAATCCTACGAAGTCCTTATGGGGAGGTGGCCAACTTCCTCAATCAAGATATTATAATAACAGGTCTTCCGGCTGGGTGTGTTGGCCACGACATCCACTTTACTGGTTTCCGAGGGACCGATATTATAGTTCTTGGGAAATGTTCCAAACCATCATATCTGCCTGAGATTCAGATCTGGTTGGTGTCAGGATATTCCAGACTCATCGAGTCTAGGAAGAAAAATGAAAGTTTGCAACACAAATCGACGAGATGACGCTGCGAGATTCTCGGGGAATGAACTACGATAGTAAGCTCCAAAACATGAGCTGGTTCTGCTACAAACATGTGAACACGTTGTCCCAGACAAGCATGGCCACGTAGTAGTCTTATAATTAAACACTACCGAGTTCAGGTGGGGAACCATCATCGAGGATATCGAAGTCCTTGCATAAGGTATACTCTTAAGAAGGAACTTCTTCTCCTTGAACAAATCAATCGGTGGCTTGGTGTGCTCGGGACACCTATGGAATGAAGGTTGCGTCTCCAGACCACAGAATACTTCGCACGTGTGCATGACTGACTTCGGATGATTCCAGAGGAAGCAAAACTAACTTTCTCAAATCCACGGCGGCAACTTGCATCAAATACACATGAACTGGAGGAAGTCACTTCTTACATCCGAACATATGCTTCATGAACTAGCATGAAGAAATGCTTTCAAAAGTTTCCAACACTAGCTTATTGTCCAACAAGATCATGGAGGAGATAAGGATGTTGTCAATGGGCTCAACAACAATTCAGCTGGGTTTCCTTTTAAAAGGAATTCCATAGTTAAGTGAACAAGTGATAGCATTGGTCAGACCCAAAAGATATAATGGTGTATGCTCGAGGGATCGACCACGAGTAAGACAACATTATGAATATCGTTGGTTCTGGTCTGATTGGATGATAACCCATACTCCAATCAAAGGTTGGATAAAAATGATAGGTCCATTAACTGATCACGAGGTTCAGTCGATGAAAATATCAACTTTCTTCAACACACATACAAGACATCCCTTATAATGAACTATATCGGACAAGCTTCTATCTTCCAACTCTCCAAGTTGATGCATAGCTTAACCAACTAGCTCAGGGGTATCCAACACGGATTCTTGGAGAAAGGGTGGTTTACAGGATAAACCAACTTGATCACGAGCTCAACATAACAGTCAGGTGACAACCTGGTGATACTTTTGAGAAGATATCCGAAAAATCACGAACCACCGATATGTTACTAAGCTCGACAACAATCTTGCTTTCCATGACAGGATGATATGATCACAAGAACAAGGGATCGGCACAATCCTAACTCATTGATCGAGGGGTGCACCGGAAATAAGGACTAGGTAGCACAATCAACCTTAGGGTGACGATTCAATAATCAACATGCTAAGAATGAGGTTATCGTCCATTTAACTACCAAGCAACGGAGTTGCTAGGAGTATTGATTTCACACACCATGATTCACTTGTCGGCATTCTGGTTACCATAGCACATGAACCGATGAATGAACAATGATGGCAAGAAGTATCACTGTACCAAGAGTTCATAGGATGGTGTGCAGTTCCTATAATAATCCCGATATAAAAGATGGTAATACTCCAAGGTAGAACAGAGCAAAAGCTGGATTGGCATTTTGATCTGTGGAGTACAATTGTTTTGACCCAATCCTAGATATGGATGAGGTACTGGAGTTTGTTTCTCCTAGTCATTCCGGAATAGAATGGCTTGACGGACCACAAGAGTAATAGGTATCGATGAACGAATGCACGCATACTCTTGACTATCAAATGATAGACAGGGGTCAGAATACAACTAAGAGGGACAACTCAAAGAACGTATAATTTTCTGAGTTATGGATGCATAGATTAGTATGTCGAACCAAGTTCAACATGTTTCTTCCGGATAAGCCATGCAGAGAGGTAGGACTGGCAGAGTCACGATTTATGAATGGAGAACTCCTCAAGAGTACTCTAATTGTGATCTATTGATCCAATAAACATCTGCCATAAGCGGTTCATAGTATTTGGAAGAAGGAAATACCATGGACCTCGAGGACTATCGCAAAGTTACTAATATCCTAAAGGAACTAGCAAACACTATCAACATGAAGTAAGTAGAGTGAATCTCGGGTTCAAGAACCCAGGAATAGAATACCTACTACTAAGTAGCATCACGGGATGCTTTTGAGAATAAAGGCCAGAAGCATCACAGTGGGACGCAAATCATGGCTAGAATACTAGATGATCCCCTAGGACACCTAGGGTCATAATAATAATTCCAACATATATGTCGAGGCAATAAATTACCTCAACGCACCGGTTAGTGTGCTTATTCTGACCATAAAGGACATCGGGAACGGAAAGAAAGGATTTGCAAATGCATCAGACTATTTAGAAACCTGGGATGACTCGGACGGCATAACGGCTGTAAATGCTCAGAAAAGATTTGAGACATTCAGAAACATGGTAGCATAACCACTCGGAAGCACAATATCAAGGTTTCGAGATCAACAGTTAACGTAAGGAAGTAGTAGAAACTGAACAGAGGCTTAAGTCCAACAATTCTATAAGTCTACGGATTAGTAACACGTGATCCTGATAGAAAGAAGAGATAGCCTAGTTCTTAATCCCCGTAGAAGAGAAGATGATGACTCAGATCAGAAGGCCATGAGGTATAAGGAGTAAAAGAGCCTCACGTTTCAACCCACAATCAATTTCCCTACGTATAACTAAAGAATTTCTAGACTCGACTTCGACCAGTTTGACTTGGTAATCCTACAGGCAGTCAAGCTCTGATACCAACACTGTCAGGACCCCGACTCAATGCCACATCAATCTAGCATGTAACACCTCATATCACTTTGCGGCCTCACGCACGGTATTCCCACGGGTGTCGCCTTACCTTTGCCCGGGACCGTTTGCGCCTTTTGGCACACGTATATGATAGTGTCGCTAGCATCCATATGATAAGGAGCCCGGGCTGACATGGCTAGTCGTAAACCCAAAGTGGCACATACCTACAGGGACAGGCATCCATGACCCCGCATCGAACGTGTCGGTCATCAGCGAGTGAATCCAGGCTGTAGCACTGGGCTAGCAGGACTCCGGTGAACCGGGCTGTAGCGGGCTAACAGGACTCTGGTATTCATCGCGTGACATTTCCCCGAGGGGACAGACACAGGAACGAAGAAGGACACATGCCGGCCAGCCTAAGTGTTCCGGAGCAGTAGCAAGCTACCATGGAAACACTAGGAGACATTTCCCGGTAAGAGAGGCTACTAAGGATAAACAACTAGATAGTCAGATCCCACACATACCAAGCATTTCAATAACATACACACAATATGCTCGATATGTGCAAATACAACATGGCATCACAACATGACTCTACGACTCAAGTATTTATTCAAAAGGCTCCGGGGAGCGAGATATTACAAACAGGGGTCTCATGACCCAACATTCAGAGCATACAAGGCAAAGCACATGCGGAAGCTTAACATGTCTGAGTACAGACATCTACAAATGAAAAAGGCTGAGAAGCCTGACTATCTACCAGATCCTGCCGAAGGCACAAGATCGTAGCTGAGGTAACAAGCTAAACATCGAAGTCCACGCGGAACTACTAGCGAGATTGAAGTCTCTCTGCAAAAACATAAAATAGGCAAACGTGAGTACAAATGTACCCAGCAAGACTTACATCAGAACTAACTACATATGCATCATTATCAACAAAGGGATGGTGGGGGTTTAACTGCAGCAAGCCAGCTTTGACTCGGTGGCTATCCTGAACTACGACTGCAAGTAACTCTTTTGAGGTGGCGCACACGAGTCCACATATTCACCATATCAATACACCACTATGGATCCGCTCCCGTCTCCCTACGAGAACGCCATCCATAGCACTCACGCTTATCTTGCGTATTTTAGAGTATCCACTTTCACTAGTCTATGAACTGATATAAGCAACCCAGAAGTCCTTTACCGCGGACACGGCTATTCGAATAGATGATGTTAACCCTGCAGGGGTGTACTTCTTCATACATGTTTCCACCACTTAGCGTCTGCACACGACATGTGCTCGGCAGACTTCAAGCGAAAGCCGACGTGGGTGTAGACCACGACCTGCCTAAACACTCAAGTCTCTAGTCCAGGTTTATCGCCTATTCGGGTTCCATCCATGAGGAGATCCGGCCGGAGTTTCGCTCACAGCCCCAAATGATGTGTGCAGGGTTCCCGAGATACCTAACGGGTATCCGGTACACCGTGCCACGGTGTATCTACCGCATCACAGCCCACCCCTCGGGTCAGCGCTGCCCATGGCCTCCAACACAAAACCTACAAACACCAGAAACTACTTGCAACTCCTGGACAGAGGACAAGGGTGAATAAGAAGTCGAGCGGGGTCATATTTCAGGGCCCAATGCATGGTAGTAGCTGAAATCATGGATCACAAACACAGAACTCAGTTCCTGAGGACGGCTTCAATGAGACAACCCACCATGTACTCCTACATGGCCTCTCATCGTTACCTTTTACCAAATCGTGTTCACACACTTAGCTCACACACAGTAGGACATGTTCACACACCTCTGATTCATCCCCGATGAATCAGACCTGACTCAACTCTAAGAAGTAGCAGGCATGACAAACAAACATGAATGAATAGGCACAACAGGGCTCAAACAACTCCTACTCATACTAGTGGGTTTCATCTATTTACTGTGGCAATGACAGGTCATGCAGAGGATAAAGGGGTTCAGCTAGCGCAGCAAGTAACAAATGACTCGTTGTTGTTCTAATGCAGTAAAAGAGAGCAGGGCGAGAGAGTAGGATTGTATCGGAATGAACAAGGGGTTTTTACTTGCCTGGCACTTCTGAAGATAACATTCAGTCTTCATCAGTGTCAACGATCACATCATCGGTACAGCGTCTACCGAGGGGGAACAACACCGGCAAACACAGAAGAAACACGATCAATGCAATGCACAGTATGATGCATGATATGACATGGCAATATGAATGTGTTTTGGGCTAATGCATCTAGCAACAAGTTAAATGGGGTTGGTTTGAATACAAGATTCAAATTCAAACTCCATATGTGAGAGTTTAAATGCCATTTATTTGTTTTGTCCAAAACAGAGGACAAACATTGTTCAAATATGCATGAAAATGGTACAGATGGATTCCTTGAATTTTTCTGATAATTTTTCATATATAATTTGTTTGATTTGGAGTCACGGTTGAATTACTATGATTTTTAGAGGTTTTAGCTATTTTCTGAAATAAATAAATCGTTTAGATTTATTTAAAATCCAGAAAAGGGTTTACTGCGTCAGCATGACGTTGGCATGACGTCAGCAGGTCAACAGGGGCTGGTCCGGGTCAAACCTGACCAGCGGGGTCCACACGTCAGTGACACAAGTGACTAACAGAGTTAATTAATTCTAACTAATCAAATTAATAGCCACGGGGTCCACTGTCAGTGTCAGCAGGGGTAATTAGTCCTAGACTAATCTTGTCAGGTGCAGGGCCCACGCGTGTTAATCCCAGGGAGGTTAAACCCCTGGTCAGCGGGGTCAAACCCGCCGGCGACTCGACGCCGGCGAGGCCAGACACGGCGGCGAGGCTCGGATTTGGTCCTCCGTCGACCAAATCGACGGCGGAGATGCGCTACGCGTAGCTGGGGAGCGCGCGCATCGAGTGGTGGTGGTGGTTGGGCTCGGGATGGTCGGAAAAGTCGCCAGCGACGACGTTGGCGGCTGCCGGAGCTCGGGCGAGCTCGGGGTCGTCGCTAGGAGGCACGACAGGAGGAGCTGGTGGTGGCTACGGGCTACTGAGGTTGCAGTGAGCACGACGGTGGGCTCGGGAGCGAGCTGCGGTGGCTGTGGCCACGGCCATGCCATGGCCGGCGGCGAGAAGCTCTCGGCCGCGGTGGCGCTAGTGCTAGAGGGCGAGTTAGACTGCGGGGAGAGAGGGGAAAGGCGTAGGAGCTCACAAGGGGTCGGGAGTAGAGCTCGGTGGGCTCGGGGAGGCTTCGGAGGTGGCGAGCGGGCACCGGCGATCTCGGGCGGCCGGAGATGGGGAAGATGGCGTGGGCAGCGATGCAGGGCGTCCGGCGGGGCATGGGTTGGTGGAGAGGAAGAGGGGGTCGAGGCGGAGCCTCTGGGCGCAACGACGAGGCGAGGCAGTGGCTGTGGCCACGGCGACGCTCGTCGGCGGCGACGGACGCGTTCTGTGGCGGAAAGAACACAGGAGGGGAGAGCGCTTGGGGGAGAGAGAGGGAGTTCAGGGGGTCGGGGCAGCACCGAGGAGATGAGGCGAGGCGTCGCGGTGGCCAGGCGATGCAGACGAGCAGGGTGGTGGCGTGGCGAGCTCGGGCGCGTGCGCCGTGTCCCTCCTCTGCCTACTGGCACAAGGAGGTGGGCTGGGCTGCTGGAGGAGCTGGGCCAGGTAAGTGGCCCAGGTGGGTTCTCTCTCTCTCTCTTTCTTTCTCTTTTCTATTTTCTGCAATTGGTTTTGATTTGATTTAAAATATCAAATCATTTTTCTAAAACTTTCTGTAAATTGTATGTGAGCTCAGGAACTAGTCCAAGGTCACAGGCAACTTACAAAAATATTTGAACTTTATTTCTTATATAATAGAAATAAATTCAACTCAAATATGTCATTGGTTTAAGTCAAAGGCCCAAAAATAAATAATTCTGTGATTCCAAAAATATTGGTTTGAATTTTACCTCTTACCAATATTTTCACAGAGTAACAGGAACATTTCTTTGGACTCATTTGATGAGATTTAAATGTTGGTTATTTTTAGAGGTCTTCTGAGGCGTTTGAAAATTCCTCAATTCAAATTTCATTTGAATTAAAACATGATGCTCACATGAGGGTCTAGCCTAGTGCATAACAGGACCAGGGATGTGACACAAGTAAAGGCTTGGTTGTGGTGTGACGTCACGCCACGGAATACGTCAGCAGATTGAACTTGTGTAAATATTATTCTCTCTACAGTGGAATGTGGAATTTATTTTGCAGAGCCGGACACTATCCTAGTGTTCACATTCTTCTATGAACTATTCGGAGGAGGAACCCGCCTTGCAATGCCGAAGACAATATGCGCGCCGGACTCGTCGTCATTGAAGCCTGGTTTAGGGGCTACTGAGGAGTCCTGGACTAGGGGGTGTCCGGATAGCCTAACTATCATCATCGGCCGGACTCCAAGACTATGAAGATACAAGATTGAAGACTTCGTCCCGTGTCCGGATGGGACTTTCCTTGGTGTGGAAGGCAAGCTTGGCGATACGGATATGTAGATCTCCTACCATTGTAACCGACTCTGTGTAACCCTAGCCCTCTCCGGTGTCTATATAAACCGGATGGTTTTAGTCCATAGGACGAACAACAATCATACCATAGGCTAGCTTCTAGGGTTTAGCCTCCTTGATCTCGTGGTAGATCTACTCTTGTAATACCCACATCATCAATATCAATCAAGCAGGACGTAGGGTTTTACCTCCATCAAGAGGGCCCGAACCTGGGTAAAACATCGTGTCCCTTGTCTCCTGTTACCATCCGCCTAGACGCACAGCTCGGGACCCCCTACCCGAGATCCGCCGGTTTTGACACCGACAGTTCCCAATCAAGTTGGGTCCTAAGAAATTAGTCATAATAGGCTTGGCAACCCAAATGGTCTTTTCTTTACTCAAACCACTTTGGGTGCCCACAAACTTGGCAAACAAATTGCCAACATTATCCTTTCTAAGTGAATAATGAGCATTGACATTTGGAGGCTTAGAGACATTACCGCTAGGACATGATGAATATATGTGTCCCTTCTCACGACAAATATAGCAACATGTGCTCCCCTTTCTCTTCTTATTTACCTTCTCAACTTGGAGAACATTATCTTGGTTAAGCATGGGAAGAGGCCTTTCATTATCTTGAGATTGCACTTGAGGCCACTTCTCTTGATGCTTCACACTTGAAGCCTTCTTCTTCAATGGACAAGATCTCACATGGTATCCAACATTCTTGCACTTGAAGCAAATAATGTTGGCCGAATTCTTGACTTGATCTTTTCCCATCTTCTTGTTCTTGGACTTCTTCTTATTGGAGATGAAATCAAGTCCTATTTTGTCTTAAGGGTCCTTTTTCACACTCAAGATATTATCACAATAGTTTTCCAAGTCTTTCTTCAAACTGGTGACTTTGGCCTTGAGATCTTTATTTTCCTCTACAAGGTTAGTATTAACAAAAGAACTAGAGGAAGTAGAAACTTCATTGTTAGAGCAACAAGGCATGGTGAGCAATTCATCACAAGATGTACCAATATCATGCAGAGAGGAATTGCAAGGACTAGCACATGGCAATAAGGCATTTTGAGTAGAAGATGTGCTAATATCCACATGAGACTCACATAATTTTACCTTGGTGATCATAGCCTCAAGAGATAACTTTAACCCATCATGAGAGATTAGAAGATCCTCATGAGTGCTTGAGAGCTTTTTATGACTATCTTCCAATTTCCCATAATTGCTAGTTAGCAAATCAAGTTGAGTCCTTAGCTCAACATTTTCTTTCAATATAGATGCTTCACACAATATAGAGTTAGTAGCACAAGCATCATTATCAATATGAGAGGAGCATGTAGAAACTAGAGACTCCACACGAGTAGCTTGAAGTTCCTGATGAGACTTAGAGAGTTTGGTGAGCTCTCCTTCGACATCCTTGTAGCCAAGGTCAAGGTTTCTCAAAATCCTCTTTAAGTTTACAATGAGTAACTTCAATCTCTTCCTTTAAAGACCTCAAGTCACTAAGGCACTGATGAGCCTTAGCAAGCTCATGTTCAAGTTGTTCACTTTTCGCTTGCTCGTTAAGAAATAAGTCATTATGTTTTTCAAAGCAAGCAAGAACATCTTGGAACCTTTTATAAGTGTTATTTTTAGCTCTATGAAGAGTTTTCCCAATCTCATAGAGATTTTGAGTCAAGTCATCATCATCTTCCTCATTACAACTATCATCATTATCACTAAGAGAAGATGATACCTCGTCATTACCTCTTGCCATGAGGCACATGTGAACAAAGGGGGTTGATGATGATTCTTTTGGAGAAGAGGGTTCTTCATCAATCAAGCATGCCTCATCTTTCTTGATTTCCTCTACATGGTTAGCCATAGAACAACTAGAGGAAACCAAAGCATTTCTGTCATGGCAACATGGGAGATCAAGCATATCATCACAAATGAGCCTAACACCATCATTACAAGATATTTCTTCACTCACCATGTCATTACCTTGTAGCACACCATATGTTGGTGAAGGGAAAGATATTGAAGTGTCCAAGTAATTGGAGGTGGAAGCAATAGAGAGTTCTTCATGATTTAAAAATGTGGAGAAATCCTCCATTAACTCCTCGAAAATAATATTGTCTTCATCAAGATTGGACCCACCATATATATCTTCAAGTTTGGTCCAAGTCTCATGAGCCGACTTGCAAGTCGTGACTGCCTTAAACACTTCAAAGGTTAAAGCTTGATGAATGACAAGAGAAGTATCACAATCAAGATACATATCCTCAATAGATGGAGAATGTCCATCCTTAGCAATAGAAATTCCTATAAGAACAATTTGCAAAGCATTTGGACCCATGGCCCGAAAGTGACAAAGCATGCGAATTCTCCATAGGTGATAATTTGTGCCATCCAAATCAAAAGTGTTGTCGTGCACTAGTTCACTAGTCGACATCGTTACTCTCTAGGCGGTGAAGCCTAATAAGGAGAGACCGGGCTCTCATACCAATTGAAAGGACCATGATGTCACCTAGAGGGGGGTGAATAGGCGTTTTAAAATCTTCTACGGATTTGGCTACATCCTAATGCAGAAATAAACTAAGCGGATACTTTTCAAGCACAAATCCTAAATATACTAGGCTCACTAAGTTCACCAACAACACAGGATAAAGAAGACGAGAACAACGAGGATATGAGTAAGCATAAGTAAGTTACACAAACTTACTCAATGTATATCATGAGATATGGAAATGAATAATACACACAACCACAAGTAAGCAATACAAGCTTACACAAATTGTATCATAATATATGGAATTGAATGATACAACCAAACTCAAGTAAGCACTACAAGCTTGCACAAGTTATGTCACAAGATATGGAAATGAATGTTACAAAGCTAGCAATTCACACTGAGCACAAGATAGAACAATAGTAGGAAGTATGAATTGCGGACTATAAAGTGTTGGCCTAAATAATCTCTTCAAGGGAATAGCCAACACACTACAATGAGAACAACAAGATATAGTGAATGCAAGGTCAAGAGAATAAAGTAAACCACAAGTAAGGAGTTAGGGTTAGGGATAACCAAAGTCACGGAGACGAGGATGTATCCCGATGTTCACTTCCTTGGAGGGAAGCTAGTCACCGTTGGAGGGATGGGTGTTACCACGAAGGCACACCAACACCACGAAGGCTCACCCTATTCTCCTTGAGATATCACCACGAAGGCGATTCTCAACCACTAGTGGTAGACCTTGAGGCGGCCTCCAAACCTTCACAAACTTTCCGGGGGACAAATCACAAGTTGATTCCTCACTGGAGCACTCCTACCGCCTAGGAGTCTCCAACCTCCAAGAGTAACAAGATCAAGGGGGAAATGCTCAAGACTTGCTCAAATCACGAATTGTTTTGGTCACAATAGGGAGAGGGAGAGAATATATCTTTTGATTGGAACAACTCTCAAGTACACTCACTAAGATTTTGTGTAGGAGAAGTGAGAGGGAGCCACTTGTGTTCTTGGGGCGATTTTGGATGGAGAGGTCAACCCTCCCCCGGAGTGGGAGAGGGATATTTATACACCCAAGAAAATGGAGCCGTTTCCCGTAGTTGTTGACCTGCCCGGATGATCTGGACGCATACCCGGATGATCCGGGCAATGCCCGGATGATCCGGGAAGGTCAATATACAATGTGGTGAAGTAGATACCCGGATGTCCGGGGACATAGCCGGATGATCCGGGCAATTCCCGGATGATCCGGGTGGGTAGCCGGATGATCCGGCTAGCAGAATAAGTTACTGTGATGAATTTTACGATTAACCCGGATGATCCGGGCAAAGCCCGGATGATATGGGAGAGGACCCGGATGATCCGGCCAAACCAAACTGTTGCAGCCTAGAAACTGAAATAGGCACAACTTTTACATTCGGACTCCGATTTTGATGATCTTGGGCTCGTTTTGAAGCTATGGAAAAAACCCAGGTCCTCACATAGAGAACCACCCAAGATGAACCAAAATGGAGGATGCAAAATATGCAAAGGTTTTATCATGTATTTGAGTAACCTATTTGGCTTTGGATTTTCTTTGGTATATAGGATAGGAGTGGAATTGTGTAGACAAGATGTTGACTTGAGCAAATCTATCACGAACCCCTTTGATCCCCTCTTAATAGTGCGGGGTCCCTATAACTCAAGGATCATAAAAGATCTACACTACATAGCTATCAAGAATCCATTCTTGAGTGTATCTGTTCCTTCGGTGTTCATCAATCACAACACTAACGTCCAAGGAACGAATACCTTTGACTCGAGCCTTTCACTTGAGCTTGAAGTTGAAGTTTCTTCTTGGATCAAGTTGAATGGAAAGACATTGGTGAAGTCTTCAAGTAGCTCCCCCATACACAATGTGGGAAGCTTTGCTTCGTATTTATCTTCATGTGTCCATCATGTGATCATCCACAAGCTTCAAGCATGTAATCCTTCGGGATAGTTATCTTGGACTTGCCCTTGTCAACCATGATCATCAAACACTTGATGTCATCCTCTCATAGACACTTGAAATCTCTCTCTCGATGCGAGCCCATGAGAATCTCCTAACCCTCAAAAACATAGGCAACACATAGTATGGGTTAGTACACAAAGCACAATTGACAAATTATTACCATACCACAAGATCTCATGTGGCACATGATTTGCGCTTGTGTGTTGACCATCTTTGAATTCAATCTTCGATCTTCATCTTGGTCAACCTTTATCTTTGCTCCATGATTAATCTTGAAGCACAACTACATGTATATGGCATTCATTCCGAATCCATTCAATATCCTTCTTGCATCACCCATGGAACAAACCTTCCTATATAACTTGATGTCATTGTTTCTTCAGAGGAATTTTCATTCATTATGAAGTCTCAATGCATATATAGATGTTGATGGATTTCATCCACCAATTCATCCAATATTCTTCATGCATTGCAAATGGAACTTTCCTTCAAATGTATATCTCAGTGCAAACATTAGTCCATTAGGATTGTCATTTAATTACCAAAACCACACATGGGGACTACAAGTACTTTCACCAGCGCAGTGGCTAGCTAGTCAACTTGGTGCTGCATGCCGTGTCATCCTGGATACGTGTCAAGACAGAGTGAGGCGGTGACGGACGGTACGGGCTCTATTTCCATCCCCGATAAACTTAGGGGGCATGTAAGCAGCGCATTTAATGCGTTTGTCCTAAGACGTCAGTGATAAGCATGAACACTGTAGCACCTTTACACCTCCTGTATGCTTGCTTGCCACTGTGGTGTCCCCTTGGTATAAAAGGAGGCCCAAGGCATACTGGAGAAGGATTCGGACTTTTTGGACTGGCGTGGAATT
Organism: Triticum aestivum; assembly: GCF_018294505.1. Lineage (NCBI taxonomy): Eukaryota > Viridiplantae > Streptophyta > Magnoliopsida > Poales > Poaceae > Triticum > Triticum aestivum. The sequence goes on along the minus strand of NC_057795.1, from coordinate 445,198,944 downwards.
AACACGTCAGGTGTCCTCGTGAAAGGACTTAGTCGTGGAGCCATCGCAACCGGTTAGCTTGAAGGGGTTAAACCGAACAAGGGACACGGGAGTTTATACTAGTTCGGCCCCTTCGATGAAGGTAAAAGCCTACGTCTAGTTGTGATGGGATTGATTGGGTTTTGATGACCAGGGAGCGAAATACACTTGCCTGAGTCTCGAGTTGTTATCTCTTGTCCTTGAACCGCCGCAGGTTCGTCCCTTTATATACACAGGTTGACGCCCGGCCGGTCTACAGAGTTCCGAGGCCGACTCATACAAAGTGTCCGGCTCGGTCTCTCCTTTCCTAACTTACATTACAAGTTTACATAGTCATGGCGGTTTACCAGTATGGGCCCTAATCCGCCTTTGGGCTGCGGGCCTCTAAGCTTCATTAGTAAAACACCATCTTCTGGATCTTCATGGGCTTCAGCATAGTCGAGGGTGAACCGGGCCCTCCTGGCCGGTTTACACTCAATAGCTATATTACCAACATTAGGCCCCAGATTGATTTGAATTTGTTCATGTCAATCTTCAATACTTCAAAAATATCTTGTAGGTGTCTTCTTGTATTTTCGTAAACCTCCATATTGTCTTCTCCTATAAATTTTGTAAACTGCCGTGACGTCATCTTCTGAACACAGCAACGGTCCATCATGACATCATCTCTGTATAAAAAAGATTAAAAATATTCCCTTCACTTAATGGTTATCCCGAAAATCGAGGCGACAGGCGCACTCATTCTGCCGTTTCAGGCTCCTTGATTCTCGCGCCTGCCGTTTTACTCTTTCCTCTATAAATAAGGCCCGAGGGCCCTTCTCTCTTTTCCCCTTCTATGCCTTCTTCTTCCTCGCGACGCCCAAGCTCTGAAGCTCCACCACCGTCTGCGACCCTTGAGAATTGCATCGAGAAAGGCCACTGCATCAACCTGAAATGGACCAGAAACTCATCGCACCCCTCCGCAGCAAATCTGCAGTGGTAAGCTTCCTCTTTCCTTCATCTTTAGATCTGTGTTTAGGGTTTGCGAGCTCCTCTATACAGTTCTTCATTTTTCTTCTTCATCCTTCCTTCTTCCGCGGTAGTTTTGATCCAATAGTAGTATAAATCTCATGCGGTAGTTACTCCGGATCCGTTTTTAATGCTAGCAGATCGTCTTTTTTCTTCTGTAGAGTACACGACCTTCCCTGCTTTGCCTAACGCCTTTAGAGACCACAGAAAAAATTGCTTTATGAATGTGCGGTAGATCCAAATAAATCTGATCATTGTGTGAAACCTGTTTCTGTCAACACTTAGCAGAAATTTTGAATCCTGGCCCTTCTGCCTATGGGCGGTTTAATATTTGATAGCCAATCCGCCATATGTCATTAGCCCTCTCTTAAACCGCCATCTAAACCTTGCATAGTATTTTCCTCTGGTTTAACACGGAATTGTACACCTTAAACCGTAAATTGTAAATCGGCACTTGTTTTTCCTTTTAGTTCCCTTCTTCCGGGATGTCGAAACAATTTTCTGCCTGCAATTGGGTTCCATCCCGGATCACGGAAACTCAAATCAATGGTTACGTCACCACGGGCGCCTTAGCTTCAAAAAGGGTTCTCCACTGGCGAGTTCCGGAATCGGAATGTCCACCTGAACCTCAAGAAGGAGAAGTGATTGTTTTTATGCAACACTTAGACCGGGGATTCAGTCTGCCCGGATCAAAAAATTTCCGGGATGTCCTTGCAAGCTTCCAACTCCATCCGCAAGATATTGGTCCGAACTCTATGTCAAATATATGCAACCTTCAAGTATTCTGCGAAGTCTATCTTAAAGAAGAGCCAACCGTGGAGTTGTTCCGAGACTTCTTTCATCTGAACCACCGCACAGAATTCTCAGATGGTCCCAACACAGAGCTTGGTGGCGTGTCAATTCAGAAAAGGAAAGAAGTTGACTTCCCTCATGCAAAACATCATAGCCATCCTAAAGATTGGAACCAGACCTAGTATTACTGCCGGAACACTGCCCCTGATGGAGAAAGTCCTTTGTCGGGTTATCGCCCTCATCGGCTCAACAACGGCCACCTATTGCCTTCTCGCTTGACCGCCGCAGAACAGAAGAGTTTTGCACCTCAGCTCGCCAAGCTCCGGGCTCTGATGGCCAATGGTTTGACTGGCATTGATCTTGTCCACTGCTGGGTTTCTTGGGGCATTTTGCCTTTAAGCCGCCACCCCAGATTGATGCATGAATATACTGGCAATGTCAAAGACCCTCAACGATATCATGAAGTAGTAATGACCGATCTTGAAATCACCGAATGTGTGAAGAAAATGCTTGATGAACCGATCTCAGCATGCAGTCAAATCGGGCTGCCTCCGTTTTGCGTCTCCAATAAACTGCCAGCGGTAAAGTTCATCTGAATACTGACTTGCCTTCGTTTTAACTTTGTACTAACCTTTTCTTGTCTTAATTTCAGGCTAATAGCTCCTTTTGGAAATGGACTAAACCGGCCCGGGTTCCTCGTGCAAAGACCAAGGCCACCAAGAAAGCTGGCAAGAAGAAAATCATCGAGTCTTCTGATCCGCCAGAAGATGAGGAATCAGATGCTGAGGTAGAACTTGACTCACTTGGTTCCTTTTTCGTACATCTTATAGACAATGACTATTCCCAGGATGATGCTGAGGCTAGCCATGCAGAACATGTTGAGGTAATCCTTCTTTCCTCCGATTCAGATCTTGCGCCGGTTCAAAAAAATCACCGCACAATCCAGAAAGCAAAACAATCTCACCCCCTTGCTCATTTGGATCCAAAATTTTCTTTGAAGACACAACAAGTTGAAGAACGTCGCACAACCCGGCATAGTGGTCAACAAATCACTTCGTCCGGTTTAGCTGATACGCCAACCCGGAAACACCGTCTAGTGGTGACTTGTTCTCCTGAAAAACATTATCCTTTGAAAGGTTTCTTTCGATGCCCTCTCAATCCGTCTGACCCAAATTACCAGGCTTCTTTCAACTCATCTGGCGGTTCATCAACCACTCAGCTGCCTCCTCTCAAAGTCGTCGCTGGGTAAGTATATTACTCCTCAGTTTTTTTCTTTATTTGTCGGTTTACCATATTCTAACCTTTGATGTTATAGTGCCAAGGCTCGATTAAGTAAGAAAGCCAAGACCAGCGACCCTACTGTTGATGTTGATCCGGAGAAGACTTCGGAGCATCATGGTGAAGACCCTGAAGTTGCCATAGACAGCTCTGCTGGGCAAAACCAAGATGCTGATGCTAACCCGCCAGAGGTTGAACCAAATGCAGAGGTTGATACTTCACATCCTCCTGCTCCTCCAAGTCCAACAGTGGAACAGCGGGGATCAACTACTGATCCGCCAAGCCCGGTTAACAAACCGCCGAGCCCTGCTGCTAAAGCGCCAAGCCCCGTGAAGAATGTCAACCCTTCAAGCTCAGCCAAAGATGATGAAGTTGTTGTTACTGGCATTGGGTATAGCGCCCCTGGTAATCCGGTTGCTCTATCTAAGCATACTGCAAAGGATGAATTTGCTGCTATGAACAAGGGGAAGGGGAAGACTGATTTGTCAGCTTATGTCGATCTCTCTGCTCAAGACCTTCACTCCGGCTTCTTGAACCGGCTTTACACCAGCCGTGATTATGAAGCTGGTTTAGTAAACCTGATGAAGGAACGCTACGAGGTAAACAATTTGATCTTTGCTCTGCACCTTCACTGTATTGTAGCCCCCAAGGGCCGGTTTGTCTTTAGGAAGTCAAACCGGGACTTTGTTTATTCCATACTATACTTTATGAAATTTCCTTATGTATATCTGATCAAACACACATTAGCCCCCAAGTGCCATGATTAAAACTTGTAGTAATCCTTGGGACTTCAATAATCAACAGAAAAGTGATCCGCATTAGCCCCCAAGTGCGAAGTGTATAACTGGTTATATGCTTGGGACTTTGACAAAGATATTGACATGCTCTTCTTACTGTTGCAGAGTGAGATAAATCAACAAGTCTCACAAATTGCTGACCTTCAAGAAAATCTGAAATCCCAACAAGCAGAAACCACCAAGGCCAAGGATGAGTTGAAAACCGCCTTAACCACCATGGAGCAGCTCAAGGAATGGTTCAAGTCTGAGCAGGCCAATTGGGATACTGAAAAGGCTGGTCTGTTGAAGCAGGCAGAAGACGCTGAATCTGCTCTTAAACCGGTGACGGAAGAGCTTACTGGATTAAAGCGCCAAGTCAATGCCATGACCTCTGCAATATTTGGTAAGCACTGTGTACCAAGGTTGTATGAATATTCCGGTTTTAAAATTTTCTCCGGTTTAACATGAATTTCTTAAACCGCTATAGGTAGTCGCATTGCTCATCTGGGCTCTGATATGCGGAAGAAACTCAAGGCCGCGTATACGTTGATTGAACAGCTGTATACCGGCGTCCAACGGGTTATCTGCGCCGCTTCTTACGACAATGCGGCGCCAACACTAATCAAGGACACGCTGGACCGGCTATCCATGACGCCAGCGCAGATAGAAGAGTTGAAGCGATCCGCTGCCCGTGCTAGCACTTTACTAGCACTGACTCGAGCCAAGGCATGGATAGCTGATCTTGATCCGGCTGATATAGCCAAGGGCTTCCCCGGTGCACAAGAAAATGGCAAAGAATTTGACAATGACGCCCTCAAACGGGTAACAAGGGAGATGCGTCCTTTGGCGAGTCAGTTCGCAGAAGAGGCTAACCTAACGGTTCACCGATCCTTCTATGACGCAAACAATAAACGGGTTGAAGCTGGTATTCCTGAAGTGAGAACCTTATCCCACCAATCCGTAAGCACACTTACGCCCCTGACGTTGATCCGGCTAAGCTTATAAGTGAAGAGGCTATCTTTCAGGCCTTGACTCGGATTGACTGGACCACCAATGACTTCCAACCATTGGATGAGGAAGAGGAAGCTGAACCTACGCCAGATGACCCATCTACTTCACATCAACCCAGCGATGAAGCTTAATCCATCAATTCGGTTGATATGTCAGAAACTGTCCGTTGTGAAACAATTCCATATTTTGGGCCTCTGAATGCCTTGTAATAGGGTAGCAAAAACTATTGTGATCTGCTGCCATCGTGCAGGAGGAGATACTTTGTGTGATCTGTGATGTAAGATCCCTTGTTTAGTTGGCTGGTCAACTTTGATTGTAATAAGGGTGAAAACCCAAATCTGAAATTTCTGTACAACTCCATCATGTACTGATGTCGTATAGTAAGTCATACCGGGTGATGATTCCCACCAGATGATCCAAGCTGGTGACAGGTAGTCAACACCAGGCCGGTTAATAAACTCCGGTTTAAGAATAAGGTCTGTCAACGTGTAGTTGCAAACCAAGCCAGTTTAAAGAATACCAGGCTAATAAGATGATTGACCAGTCCAAGAAAATCAGTTTAACATAAAATTCAGTAAAACACAAATAAAACCGTGTAGTCGAGGCTTTTGGGGGCTGCCAGGCCCAAATTCGAGGCTTTTTGTGGGCTGCCAGGCCGCTGAGTTGAACCATTTAACAAAGCCTTTTAAGATGGACCTCCAACTAACCAATCACCATTTTAACTTTGACAAGTGCAGGGTCTCAATGAGAGTAACTGCCAAACGTTCGGAGGGCCGTGCCAGGATGACCTGGATAGGAGTGTCTTACTTGATGAAGGCAGGTTAACCTGGGGTTTTAGGTAAATATACCAGGCTTCGAAGCCGTGGGTCGATACCCAGCTACAAGGGTCCATTCAAAATCCTTGGTATTTGACCAAAGAGCCCCCAAGTAACGTGATGAGCGGTGCTCATTGGGTGCCTATGTTTGAGTTGTGCATAGCATCCAAACTCTCTTTGGCCCCTTGGGTGTGAAGCTCCCAAGCTATGTTGTGGCATGATAGCCGGTTTAACAGGTAGTACTCTGCTTTGTCAGCTGAAGCCCCCATGTAAATCAAAGGATTTTTGAGAAAAAATAGCAGAGGCCCTGCTTAAAGCAAGGATGCTGGTTTATTTATTGATCATAATATATACATTGTCGAAATATGTACATAAGAAGAGCCTATAGCTCAAGTGTAGTAAGGCCGGATGAGAGCTATGTTCCACGGCCGCCGGTCTCCTCCTTAGAGTTGCGTGAGTCATCTCGAACATCAACGAGGTAGTATGATCCGTTGTGTAGATTCTTGCTGACCACAAAGGGCCCTTCCCAAGGCGGGGATAATTTGTGCATGTCGGTCTGATCCTGGATGAGCCAAAGCACCAAGTCACCTTCTTGAAAGGTTCTTGTCCTAAACCGGCGACTGTGATAACACCGTAAATCTTGTTGATAAACCGCTGATCGAGCCAGAGCCATATCCCGTTTCTCACCTAACAGGTCCAGTGCCTCTTGGCGAGCTTGCTCGTTGTCCGCTTCAACATAATTAGCAACCCGGGGCAAGTCATGACGTATATCACTTGGGAGAACTGCCTCTGCCCCGTATACCATAAATAAAGGTGTGTAACCTGTTGAGCGATTGGGGGTGGTGTTGATACTCCATAACACAGAAGGTAATTCTTCCACCCAACAACCCGGCGTCCGCTGCAAGGGGATCATGAGCCGGGGTTTAAGACCCTTCAAAATTTCTTGATTTGCTTGCTCTGCTTGACCGTTGGGTTGAGGGTGCGCCACAGATGCTAGCTCAAGCCGGATGTGCTCTCTCTGACAGAAGTCCTCCATCTCACCCTTGGATAGATTGGTACCATTATCCGTGATAATACTATGTGGAAAGCCAAAGCAGAAAATAATCTTTTTGAGAAATTGAACCGCCGTAGTTGCATCAGACTTGCTAACAGGCTCCGCTTCAACCCACTTGGTGAATTTATCAACTGCCACCAACAGGTGGGTCTTCTTATCCTGGGAACGTTTAAAGGGCCCTACCATATCAAGCCCCCAAGTAGCAAAAGGCCAAGTGATAGGAATCATATGTAGTTCTTGAGCCGGAACATGAGCTCTATGTGAAAATTTCTGACAAGCATCACATCAGTTTACCAGATCCTCCGCATCAGCATGAGCTGTCAACCAGTAAAACCCATGACGAAAAGCTTTTGCAACCAGGGACTTTGAACCGGCATGATGACCACAATCCCCTTCATGAATTTCCCGTAAGATCTCTTGGCCTTCTTCCGGAGAAACACAACGCTGAAATACGCCTGAAACGCTACAACGGTTTAACACGCCATTGTGAATAACCATGGACTTAGATCGCCGGACTATCTGTCGAGCCAGGACTTTATCATCTGGTAGCTCGCCCCGGTTCATGTACGCCAGATATGGAACCGTCCAATCCGGTACAACGTGTAAAGAGGCCACCAACTGAGCCTCCGGATCAGGTTCAGCCAAATCCTCTTCTGTAGGCAACTTAACAGACGGATTATGCAAGATATCTAAGAAGGTGTTAGGAGGTACCGGTATATGCTGAGATCCGAGCCGGCTTAAAGCGTCTGCTGCCTCGTTTTTGCGCCGATCGATATGTTCGACCTGGTACCCTTTGAAGTGACCGGCCACAATGTCCACCTCACGCCTGTAAGCCGCCATGAGTGGATCTTTAGAATCCCAAGTACCAGAAACTTGCTGAGCCACCAGATCAGAATCTCTGAAACAACGAACTCGACTTAAGTTCATCTCTTTGGCCACATGGAGACCATGGACCAAAGCTTCATACTCAGCTGCATTGTTAGTACAAAGAAACATCAAGCGATGGACATAGCAAATTTTATCACCTCGGGGGGAAGTAAGGACAATTCCAGCCCCCGAGCCCTCCAACCGCCTGGATCCATCAAAATGAATAGTCCAGTACGTATTGTCCGGTTTGTCTTCTAGTGCTTGTAACTCAGTCCAGTCATTGATAAAATCCACAAGGGCCTGAGATTTTATGGTTGTTCAAGGTACATACTTTAAACAGTGCGGACCAAGCTCGATTGCCCACTTTGCAACCCGGCCAGTTGCCTCCCTGTTTTGAATTATATCGCCCAAAGGAGCAGAACTAACCACTGTGATGGGATGGCCTTGAAAATATTGCTTAAGTTTTCGACTGGCCATAAAGACCCCGTACACCAACTTCTGCCAATGTGGATAGCGTTGTTTTGACTCGATCAGGACTTCACTGATGTAGTATACAGGTCATTGAACCGGATATTCCTTCCCAGCTTCTTTACGCTCAACCACAATTGCTACACTGACCGCTCGGGCATTGGCAGCCACATATAATAGCAAAGGCTCATTATCAACTGGGGCTGCAAGAACCGGCGGTTCAACCAATTGTCGCTTTAGATCCTCAAAAGCCACATTGGCTGCATCATTCCTGACAAAATCATCCGTCTTTTTCAACATCTGATACAAAGGAATTGCTTTCTCTCCCAAACGACTGATAAACCGGCTAAGGGCTGCAATTCGACCTGCTAAACGCTGAACATCATTGATACACTTCGGTTTGGCCAGGGATGTGATTGCCTTAATCTTTTCCGGATTAGCCTCAATGCCCTTCTTGGACACAAGAAAACCGAGAAGCTTGCCTGCCGGAACACCAAAAACACATTTATTCGGATTAAGCATCATCTTGTAACCCCGAAGATTGTCAAATGTCTCCTTGAGATCATCTATCAATGTCTCCTTCTTTCTGGATTTGACCATAATGTCATCCACATAGGCATGAACATTACGCCCAATCTGCTTGTGAAGACAATTTTGCACACAACGCTGATAAGTTCCCTGGGCACTCTTGAGCCCAAAGGGCATAGAAACATAGCAGAAGGCTCCAAAGGGAGTGATGAAATTTGTTTTCTCCTGGCCCTTAACTGCCATTTTGATCTGATGATAACCTGGATAAGCATCCAAAAAACTCAGGCGCTCACAACCCGCCGTCGCATCAATGATCTGATCAATACGCGGGAGAGCAAAGGGATCGGCCGGGCAAGCCTTATTCAAGTCCGTGTAGTCCACACACATACGCCAAGTGCCGTTTTTCTTAAGAACTAGCACCGGATTAGCCAACCATTCAGGATGAAACACTTCGACGATAAACCCAGCAACCAACAGCCGGGCTACCTCTTCACCAATTGCCTTGCGTCTTTCTTCATTAAAGCGACGAAGAAATTGCTTGACCGGTTTAAACTCCGGATTAATATTAAGAGTGTGCTCAGCGAGTTCCCTCGATACACCTGGCATGTCAGAAGGCTTCCATGCAAAATGTACCGGTTCTCACGGATGAACTCGATGAGCGCGCTTTCCTATTTTGGTCCAGATTGGTGCTGATGCTGAACTGCTTGGACGAGTCGCCAGGTACGAAGTCAACAAGCTTAGTCTCATCAGCCGGTTTAAAATGCAGGGTTGGGTCATGCTCAGTGGTGGGCTTCTTCAGAGGGGTCATATCTACCGGATCAACATTCTCCTTATAAAACTTTAGCTCCTCCGTAGCACAAACCGCCTCAGCATAAGCCACATCACCTTCCTCGCAATCCAACGCGATTTTTCGACTTCCATGAACCGTGATAGTCCCTTTATGACCCGGAATCTTGAGCTGCAAATAAATATAACAAGGCCTTGCCATGAATTTTGCATAAGCCGGCCGCCCAAACAGCGCATGATACAGGCTCTGGATTCTTACTACCTCAAAGGTCAATGTCTCAGACCTAGAATCATGTTCATCACCAAACACAACCTCCAAAGCGATCTTACCTACGGGATACGCCGATTTACCTGGTACCACACCATGAAAAATAGTGTTGGACGGTTTAAGATTCTTATCTGTCAACCCCATGCGATGGAATGTCTCATAATACAGAATATTGATACTGCTTCCTCCATCCATGAGTACTTTGGTGAACTTATAACCTCCCACCTAAGGCGCCACCACCAGAGATAGTTGACCCGGATTGTCAACCCGGGGCGGATGATCCTCCCTACTCCACACAATAGGTTGTTCCGACCACCGCGGATAACGTGGAACTGCCGATTCAACCGCATTGACTGTCCTCTTGTGAAACTTCTGATCACGCTTGCACAGACTAGTGGTGAACACATGATACTGCCCACCATTCAACTGCTTTGGGTGACTCTGGTAACCTGACTGCTACTGATTCCCTTGATTATTTTGCTAGTTATTACCACCTTGGTTGTTCTGGTTGCCATGATTATTCTGAAATCCAGAGCTTAACCGCCGCCACCATGAAAATCTGGACCTGAACCGCCCGACGGACCCTGATCATACCGGAAAAGATCAGAGTTTTTGAACTCCTTCATAATGTTACAGTCCTTCCAGAGGTGCGTTGCGGGAGCCTCCTTGGTCCCATGCTTTGGACAGGGCTGATTCAACAAATGCTCCAGATTCATCACCCCGCCGCGCTGGGGCAGTTTACCATTTCGGCGATGCACATTAGCGTTAGCCACAAAATCGGAATCCGCTTTATGCTTACCATTATTCCCATGGCCTCCTTGGCTGTGCCGCTGTCCCTTTGCACCGCCGTTCTTCTTTCCCTTCTCCGGTTTCTCATTATCAGAATTGGGATCCTTGGTATTATCAGAATTGGCATACTTTACCAAGGCCGCCATGAGGGTTCCCATGTTGTTGCAGTGGCGCTTGAGCCGTCCCAACTTCATCTTCAGTGACTTAAACCGGCAATTGCGCTCTAGTGTGATAATTGCTTGGCCGGCGTTAAAACGGTCGGATGAGTGCAGAACTTCTGAAAGCCGGCATACCCAGTGAGTCGTTGACTCATTCTCCCCTTGAACACAAGCATCCAGATCCACAATGGACATGGGCTGTTTGCACGTGTCTTTGAAATTGGCTATAAACCGGGCCTTCAACTGATCCCATGACTCGATCGAATTAGCTGGCAGATTTTTCAGCTAAGTACGGGTTGTTCCTTCCAACATCATCATGAAATACTTTGCACAAGCCGCTTCATCTACATCCAGCATCTCCATTGCCATCTTGTAACTCTCGACCCACGCCTCAGGTGGCTGATCCGCCGTGTAGTTAGGCACTTTGCGTGGACCCTTGAAATCCTTGGGCAGACGCACATTACGGAGAGCCGGGATAAGGCACGGGACTCCCCAGGAACTGAAGGCCAGCCCGGTGCCTCGGTCAACTGACGCTGTTGGCTGAACCAGGGCGGGTTGATAATGACCCAAAGCGGCATCCCTTCTTGCCCTGCCATGATCCACTACATCTTGAGCATTACGATGCCGCGCGCTGCTAGACACCTCTGGTTCATCCATACGCCTACTATAGCTTGGGCTCGGTCGAGGGGTTGAATGAATTCGATCCCGGCTATAAGAATAAGCCTGCAGCTGCACCACGGCGGTTTGAAGAAGGTCTCTCGCCCGCCACGTTTCAACTGCTGCTATTGAATCACCCTCCATCGGGATGGCTGCCAGTCGTGAGGCTGCGGCAATCATGTTATCTAGATGGCTCGACAAGTGACCCAGGGGTGTAGACACATATTACAGCGGGTTATCTGTTTGTCGAGGTGGCTCTGTCATCCGTAGTTGATCCGGAGCTGTCCTAGGCGCATCAGTCCGGTTTGCAGCTGTCGGATTGCTCGGCCCAGCGCCCAGCGTCTGAAAGAGATTTATCCCTTCGTAAACCGTCGGCATACGTGACCGGTACTTCCTTCGCATTACATCATGTGATGCGGTCCGATCCAGCATGAGCTGGTAATTCTATGCATGTATCTGCTGTGATTGGGCATCCAAAGCGGCCCGTTCTTCAGCCATCCTAGTATCCTCAGCCGACAGGTCCTCCTTAGCTTGTGCTATTTGGTCCTTCAGCTTCGCAACGTCTGCATTGTGTTGTTCCTGCGTCTCCGGTGTGACAGTCGCGGTTAACAAGGTTGCCCAGGCGTCCATTAAACCGGTCAGCGCACCGAGACTCCTGCCGCGGCTGCTGATCCGGTATTCATCACTGCGGTAGATGAAGACTGCAACGTGGGCTGTGTTCCAGCCATGTAAACAGCAACCCGACTTGGCGGTTCAAGGAGGTCCGGAATACTGTTGCCATCGGAATATCCTTCGAACACACCGCTGTGAATCTGGTACAAGGACTCGGTCTCGCTAGTGGATGACTCGCCGTTAGAATATACGGCCGTCTCACCTTCAGACACCGATTCAGATCGGATCCCATGGATACATCCTACAAACGCATGCTTCACGGCGGGCTCAACCCGGGCTGGACTCACACGCTGAGCCATCTCAATGAGGTCGGTGCAGACGTCCGGCTCAGGGCCCGGTTCGCCGATCTTGCCGATGAAAACATGAATCCCGCCGAAGGGGACCCGGTACCCGTACTCGATCGAGCCGGCCTCGGGGCCCCATCCTTCATCGTTGATGTAGAGCTTGCCGCGATGACTCTTGGTCATCCGGCCGATCACATACCCCTTAAGTCCTTTAGAGTAGCCCTTCAAGAACTCAACACCATCGTGCGATAGCCCCACGGTGGGCGCCAACTATCGTGGAATTAACACGCCAGATGTCCTCGTGAAAGGACTTAGTCGTGGAGCCATCGCAACGGGTTAGCTTGAAGGGGTTAAACAGGACAAGGGACACAGGAGTTTATACTAGTTCAGCGCCTTCGATGAAGGTAAAAGCATACGTCTAGTTGTGATGGGATTGATTGGGTTTCGATGACCAGGGAGCAAAATACGCTTGCCTGAGTCTCGAGTTGTTATCTCTCGTCCTTGAACCGCCGCCGGGTCGTCCCTTTATATACACAGGTTGACGCCCGGCCGGTCTACAGAGTCCCGAGGCCGACTCATACAAAGTGTCCGGCTCGGTCTCTCCTTTCCTAACTTACATTACAAGTTTACATAGTCATGGCGGTTTACCAGTATGGCCCTAATCCTCTTTTGGGATGCGGGCCTCTAAGCTTCATTAGTAAAACACCATCTTCTGGATCTTCATGGGCTTCAGCATAGTCGAGGGTGAACCGGGCCCTCCCGGCCGGTTCATCCACCAATTCATCCAATATTCTTCATGCATTGTATATGGAACTTTCCTTCAAATGTATATCTCAGTGCAAACATTAGTCCATTAGGATTGTCATTTAATTACCAAAACCACACATGGGGACTACATGTACTTTCACCAGCGCAGCGGCCAGCTAGTCAACTTGGCGCTGCATGCCGTGTCATCCTGGATACATGTCAAGACAGAGTGAGGCGGTGACGGACAGTACGGGCTCTATTTCCATCCCCGATAAACTTAGGGGGCACGTAAGCAGCGCATTTAATGTGTTTGTCCTAAGACGTCAGTGATAAGCACGAACACTGTAGCACCTTTACACCTCCTGTATGCTTGCTCGCCACTGTGGTGTCCCCTTGGTATAAAAGGAGGCCCAAGGCGTACTGGAGAAGGATTTGGACTTTTTGGACTCTCCAGTCCAGCCTGCATGCATAGCGGCTAGCCGAAGCTCAAGAACACTTAATTTACATTCAAAGCAGGATTAGGGTTTTACGCTTCTGAGCGGCCCGAACCTGGGTAAAAGTTCATCATGTTGATTGCTATACCTGCTCTTCATGCACACCTTCCTCCCTGCCAAACGTAGAAGGGATCCGCAAGATCCCATAGCTGTCATTTTCCCCGACACTAGTTGGCCAAACCAAACCAAAGTTTTGGAGAAGAAATACGAGGCTATAACAATTATGCATAAAGGAGTTCAGCAAAGACTCAAATAATATTCATGGATAGAACTGATCATAAACCCACAATTCATCGGATCCCAACAAACACACTGCAAAAAGGAGTTACATCAAATAGATCTCCAAGAACATCGAGGACAACATCGTACTGAAGATCGAAAAGAGAGAAGAAGCCATCTAGCTACTAGCTATGGACCCGTAGGTCTGTGGTAAACTACTCACGCATCATCGGAGGGGCAAGCGTGTTGATGAATAACCCCTCCGTGATCGTTGCCCCCTCCGGCAGAGTGCCGGAAAAGGCCTCTAGATTGGATCTCATGGTTCTGGAACCTTTGGCGGCTGGAATTGTGTTTCGTCGACTCCCCTAGGGTTTTTGGGATTTTAGAGTATTTATAAAGGTGGAGGTCAGTGGAGAAGCTTCTTTGGGCTCCTGATGA